>NC_042494.1:162484088-162485594 GCF_005508785.2 Acyrthosiphon pisum | reverse complement strand
GAACGGTTTTGTAAATTTTCTGGTTTAGGTTTAGGTTTTAAGACCGGTTTTTTAAATTTTTTGGTTTTGGTTTCGGTTTTAAAAAAGGTTTTTCAAATATTTTATCGGTTTAAAGAACGGTTTTAGAACATTTTCGGTTTTGGTTTTTGGAACGGTTTTTAAAATTGTCCATTTTATTTTCCTGTCTAATTACTGTAGATTCGATTTTTATTATCTATTAACTATTATAAGGACCGAGTCTAAAGCCCTGAATATGGCTACTTTGTATAATTAGTGTACATATACGATATAACAAATAAACGTTCAGCAGAACTAATTTTGTGTTATTAACTTGAATATTTTGTACCTAATTTAGGTGCCTCATGCCTATTTTTGCATTCGACATAATATTATGTTGCCATATTATGGTTGAGATCATTATTCGATTACATTAATATTTAATTGTATATTACAATAACATCACAGTATATTATTTGTATTTTCAATTTTCAATCATAAGTTTAGTATAATAATATATATTATATTAATATTTCGTAATACTCAGTAACTGCATCGGGATTTTTATCAATAAATCCAAACATAATAATTTCTTCGTATAAAAATAGTAGAATTACAAATAATATAATTAACTTTATGGAATTCAAAGAAACCGACATTAGTTTTAAATTTTAATCCGTTTTTCAAGAACAGTACAAGAGCGGTTTTTCAATTCTATGGTTTCGGTTTGGGTTTTGAAAACGGTTTTTTAAGGTCTTAGGTTTCGGTTACGGTTTTTTAACCGGTGTTTCAAAGCTTTTGGTTCTGGTTCCAGTTCCGGTGTTCAGAAATGAGAAAACCGCAGTTTTAACAGGTTTTTTGGAAAACCGGTTAAACCGGTTTCAATCCCTGATTAAAATAGAAAAATTAAAAATGAGTAGTTAATTGTTATAGCTATTTTATACTAATAACAATCAAAATAAACAAACTGTGGCGATACAGTGCACATATTATCACCACTTTGCTCCCACTCCACTCGTTACCATCCGCTGCGCGGTACCAATTATTTTGTATTCGTGATTTATTTTATTTATACAACTTCCGTGATTTTTATATTTATATTCTTTTGTAACTCGATCTCGCGTCTCCCATTGGCGACGCCATGCCACTCGTCCGGCGACAAGCACGACGCGGCCGCATCACCGGCCGGCTTCGTTCTCTTTGCTCACAGCCCTCGACCGAGCCACACGCGTACCGAGTATTTCGCTCTCTTCCAACGTCATGTCTCCCGACGCACCGACCAGCCGAATAGTGACACGACCTAGTACGGTCATCGCAACGACCTCCACTCGTCTCGCCTACGGATCCATGTCCCGACGGCGACCCGTCTCTTCGACGTACCTGACGCTTCCTCGATCGCGTGTGCATCGAGCACCCACGATTCAGCCCAACACGACCGACCGCGCGACCGCGATTTTATGTACCTACTTGTCGTCGTACTGCGTACGACCTACATGCATATTAACGTGT
>NC_042494.1:162478816-162484038 GCF_005508785.2 Acyrthosiphon pisum | reverse complement strand
ACGGTTTCTATATTTTCTGGTTTTGGTTTAGGTTTTAAGATCGGTTTTTAAACATTTTTGGTTTTGGTTTCGGTTTAAAAAAGGTTTTTCAAATATTTTATCGGTTTAAATAACGGTTTAGAAAATTTTCGGTTTTGGTTTTTGGAACGGTTTTTAAAAATTTCCATTTTATTTTCCTGTCTAATTACTGTAGAGTCGATTTTATTATCTATTAACTATTATAAGGGCCGAGTCTATAGCCCTGAAATATGGCTACTTTGTATAATTAATGTACAATATACGATATAACAAATTTACGTTCAGCAGAACTAATTTCGTGTTATTAACTTAAATATTTCGTACCCAATTTAGTTGCCTCGTGCCTACTTTTGCATTCGACATAATATTATGTTGTCATATTATGGTTGAGCTCATTATTCGATTGCATTAATATTTAATTTTATATTACAATAACATCACACTATATTATTTGTATTTGCAATTTTGAATCATAAGTTTAGTAAAAATACATATATTAATATTACGTAATAATCAGTAATTGCATCGGGATTTTTATCAATAAATCCGAACATAATAATTTCTTCGTATAAAAATACTAGAATTACAAATAATATAATTGACTTTATGAAATTTAAAGAAACCGACATTCGTTTCAAATTTTAATCGATTTTTCAAGAACGGTACAAGAACAGTTTTTCAATTCTATGGTTTCAGTTTGGGTTTTGAAAACGGTTTTTTAAGGTCTCAGGTTTCTGTTACGGTTTTTTAACCGGTGTTTTAAAGCTTTTGGTTCCGGTTCCAGTTCCGGTGTTCAGAAATGAGAAAACCGCGGTTTTAACAGGTTTTTTGGAAAACCGGTTAAACCGGTTTCGATCCGTGCTTATAATACTTATTATACAATACCAACAGATTTTTATTTTATAATACAATCAATTGTTCATAAAATAATTAGCCATGGGCTGTGTGTTTGATATGCCTTTCTTACACTAAAATATATAAAGGGTCTTCAACCTAAAATCAAAGTAAAAGATCACAATTAGCATAAACTCATAATAAAATTTTTCTTCAATTTTATATGGTAATTACTAATCATCTTTAATCTTATATTGTGTCTGTTTAGTAGCATTTCTGAACATTATATCATATCAAAACCTAATTAATCCAAAACAAAAATTAGATTGACTAATACTCAAAAACTAATTTTGTCAACTATAAAAAAGGAAACCCAGTAATAGCTATTACATTATTAGTTTTATAATATCAAAATGTTTTAATTTAATAATGAATAATGGACAATATAGTTTTAAATTTTTTTTCTGAAATTCTCATAAAGATTCTCAGAGAAATACAATGCGCTTACCCACTACCCAGGATTTTGTATCTACACATATTTGTAGTAGGAAAAAATAAAAGATCGAATAGTGGAATGTTGAGATTTTAGGTGAGAAGTGTATATTATTATATTAAACACTGTGTGACAGACCGACGTGTAGGTGTGTGTGTATATGCACGTATCTGGGAGTCGTGTAAAATTATGTTGTTTAAGAGTCTCCACATAAGATCGTCCTACTACTGTGTTATACCTATCTGCCTAATGATGTTTGAATTTTTTACGTGTATTATACAAATATTCAAGCACTTACTTTGCACGTAGATCTGCAGGTGGTTCTCCCGAGTAGTTAGTAATTCTTTGGGGTCGTGTTCGACAGTCGATATCACGATGACAATATATGTATCTTGGTTTATATAATCTGTAGAATTTCGTATACCTTACACTCTTTTATAATTGTGACTATTACCATGTGCTCTCAAGATTCCTACATTCGTAGCAAATGTACATAAAGTCAAATCGCCAACCGAATGTAATTTACAGTGATGAACATTTATTATTACACATTTATACCTTGAAGACAGATCTTAGAATTCCTACATTCGTGACAAGAGTACATATAGTCAAATCGCCACCCGAATGTAATTTAAGTTAAATGAGCTCTTACTACTATACTTATATTCTAAAAATATTGGTATGTTCGTGTTCAAAGTGTAATTGTGTAATAATAATGTATTTAACGGGATTATGATATGATGATAGTCACAGAACTTTATAATTTTAATG
Organism: Acyrthosiphon pisum; assembly: GCF_005508785.2. Lineage (NCBI taxonomy): Eukaryota > Metazoa > Arthropoda > Insecta > Hemiptera > Aphididae > Acyrthosiphon > Acyrthosiphon pisum. Next base: position 162,481,922 of record NC_042494.1, on the reverse strand, counting down.
ATTAATAGGTAGGTGAATGGGAAAAATGAACAATGTGAATTTGTTTGATAGAGAAACAACTAGTTCAGACAGTCATAACGAATGCTGAGATAATCCAATATACATAATATACTGTATACGCATATACGCACAACCATAAGCACTCCCTTGAACAGTAGCGTGAGAGTGTCGTGAAGTTGACTGGCGTGGACCTTGTGCATGGGTCTTCTTCTGAAAGGTACTGGCTGGCGAGTCGATTCTGTAGGGTCCTTATATAATGTTGCTTCGGTGTAATCCCTTCTTCTGATATGTATTGATTAATACGTGATGTTTTTTTTTTATTTTAGACGGTGCGACAAAGGTGTCACTGGTAATTTATTGTTTTGTTTTGACCGAACGTCTTGATTGGAAAATTATCGAAGGGGTCTCGTAGAATATAATATATATGTGTATATAATATATATGTGTATATTATATACGTAAAAATGCATTTATGGTTTTATAATATACGGTGTCATCTGGCGCCGCTGATAATTGATTATGTGGTTTTTCTTAAATATCTGAACGGAGAGGTGTTGAATATTGTTTATGTGTTGCACGTGTCGCGTATGTATGTAAGGAGTGCGTATATGTACATTTATGCGTAAATCGTATGTATATATGTATTGAATAGCCCAACATTCCATATGGACCGTCGCCACTAGTTGTCTTGTGTTTTATTTTAAGTTTAAATATTATATAATATTACATATTCGAGCCATAAAAAAGTTATAGGATACCCTTATTTTTCTGTTAAGATTATTGAAGAGGTAGGTAGGTATTCATAAAATTCCTAGATTATTAGAGATCTTTCAAAATCCTTAATACTCAATACATAAAATTCCTAATTTACTAAATAACTAAATCTAAAACATTAATATTAGTCAGGTAAGCACCTGGCTAATTACAACCAAAAATTTATTTTTATATGCTATAATTTACCATTTACATTTTAGATTCTGAGTGAAACGATGAATGTATAAACTTTACAATGATGTGTGTTTTTTTTATTTTTATTTTTGTGCCTGTCATCACCTTTTAGGACAGTAAAAATTCTTAGATTTCCTTCAACAGTATCTTTTCTGATAGGAAGGTGAATCTAGTTGGTACTTTGGGGGGTCAAAAGTAAAAATTTCCCAGTAGTTTTCAAAAGCACCTTGAAAAACACAAGAAAAATTAGGAAAAATGGGAATTTTTACGCAAAATCAGTTTTCGAAAAAATTGATTTTGGTTTTTGATGCAACTCTTAAACAAATGACCGTAGGTACATGAAATTTTGACTGAATGTTTATATTAGAATTTTCTATACCTACACCATAACATTTTCCAAATATTTTGACTTATTTTGAGCTCTTTACAGACATTTTAAGTTTCCATTTTTTTTAGTTTTTTTTTCTATGAATATCGATAAAATTTTATTTGTTGGTTAAAAAAGCTTGCACATTTAATAGAAGGCTCCTAGTAGGTATATTGTTTCAAAGGCAGATGAAAAAAATTAAAAATCCATAGTCACATTTTTTTTTTTTTTTATAAGCACTTAAAGTTCAAATATTGACAAAATACGTAAAAATGACGAAAATTTGCAAATTATTTTGAGTTAGAAATTCATAAAAAATTTTTTTTTTTAATCTATGATTTGAAAATGTAATACAAGATCATTATTCATTCATAAGTTTGTCTATCTTAATCAAAAAAAAAAATATCTTCAAGCAAATCAAATTAAATTTTTATGAGCATTTGAATTTCATATTTTTACAAGATTGGATATTCACTCCATTTCTCACGTAGCGGATTTTGTTATTTCATTGTAATTCAAAAACGAATAAATGTAGATACATGAACATTTCACTGAATGTTCATATTTTCATTTTCTATACACGATAACATTTTAAAAATAATATGACTCTTTTTGAGCTGTCTACGAACATTGTCAGTTTTCAATTTTTTTATTTTTTTTTTCTATAAATATCAATAAAAATTTATTTGTTGGGTAAAAAATCATGAAAATGTAATGCAAGGTTCCTGATATATTGAAAATACATAGGCACAATTTTTTTTTATAAGCATTTAAAGTTCGAATTTTGACAAAATATATAAAATTTTAAATTTAATAATTATTTTTACTTAAAAATGTATAAAATGTTCAACTTTTATAGCTAAGGATTAAAAATTTAAAACAAGGTTCCACGTAAATAGGTTATATATAAATTACTTTATTCACAATAATATCATCAAATATACTTAGTAATATCATAGGCTGACTGACCGTTTTCACTCAGAATCGTTTTTCTAATACTATGATATATCATTGAATTAAAATTTAACACCATCCATTTACAGCTAGTGGCCCACTTTTAACCTACTATACAGCAGAGCCACATCCACTTACCCACCTTTTTTTTTTTTTTTTGATAAAATCAAACATTTGATTTATGTTTTTTATATTTGAGATGAACTGGATACTACTATTAGTCTTCTGATGGTTGTATGTATACATAAATTTGCATACTCTGTGTATACTCTGGGTAACTACTGATTATTAGTACTATTACAGATTACTACTATTAAATGGCAAGGTACCAAGCAATAGTGATATGCTTATTGATTATAGAACCGCTTAGCTTAGATCATCCTCCAATAACAATATTAATATAATATAATAATTGGGTTGAGTATAAATTAATTTAAAACAAACAATACTCACATTGTAACAAAAAAGAAATTTTGCCATTAAATTGAAATCGTCGTTATATTTTGTTTTACAAATTTTCTAGTTAAGTAATTTGAAGTTTTGATGTTGAAAGTGTATCTTGACAGACTAACCATTTTAGTATTAAAATAAATGAATAACAACACGACAATATGATTATGTATAAGTATAATATATAATAACGTACAACTGGACAATTTAACGTGACTGTACACACACACCGTATATGCACTGTACGACGGTGCCTGCGCAAGTGAGTATTACATACTGCAAAGCCCCTATATATATGATTAGTTGAGGTCATCCCGTATCCGTATACAATATAGAAAGCGATAGTATAAGTGTTGCACAGCTATATCGTAACTGCATAAGTATCTA
>NC_042494.1:162471988-162477020 GCF_005508785.2 Acyrthosiphon pisum | reverse complement strand
CCCGTTCTGTCCGGCGTATATGCTACCGTAGTTTGGTGTCGTATGCCATATTTCTGTAGAATACCTGTAATATCCTTGTTTACGAATTCTAATCCATTATCCGTCCGTTAATATTTTGACCCTTAGATCCTGTTTCTGTTTTAACACTTTTTATAAATGTTTTCCATGATATTTTTTACTTCATATTTATTTTTAATAAAATATACCGTTCTGTAACGTGAGTAGTCATCTCTAAATAGTAAAAAATATTTTGACATACCGATAGAGTTCCTCTGCATAAATCTGCATGTATTAAATCACCAACGTTAAAATATTCCGTCTAACTTTTACTGAACGATTGACGGTGTTGCTTCCCGATTATGCAGTCACTGCACACAAATTGATCGTCCTCGGCTGAATAATCAATATTATGTTTTGCCAAACGATTCCTCACGTATTGAATATTCTGGTGAGCTAAACGCTTGTGCCATACTTCCAATCTTTTTTCTACTGCAATGTTCGCATAACATTCGACGGTACTTCGACTTTGATCTGTAATTCAAACAATCTGCCATATCGTGCACCTACACAAACGGGTATCCCGTTTCTTGTGAACATACACGTTTTATTGTCTGATTTAAATTCTAAACCTTTATCTAATGCAGAACCGCATGAGAATAAATTTAATTTCAAACCAGGTACATGTAAAACGTTTGCCAAGTAATTTCTATTCCAATTAACATTTACGTATGACAATATATTAATTAGTGATGGGTTGCAACGAATAATAACTATCGAATTATTCGATAGTTTTTCCAAATAAGTTATTCGAATAATCGACAAATCATTCGAATTTATTATTCGAATAACTAATTATTCAATTACAAAAATTATTCGAGTATTTTTTATTCGAATATTTTTTATTATTCGATTACAAAAATTATTCCAGTATTTCTTATTTGAATAATTTTTATTCATATAATTAAATATATTCGAAAATAAATTAATAATTGTTAGTTGAATAAAAATTAAGAACTATTCGGTATTGAATCGTTTGAAATCCTTAATTAATTAGGTTCAAGAAGAGTGTACAATTACAATTAACAGCGATTACAACTTCCAACAAATAAACCTTCGAATTGTATTTAACTAACCAAATTATTATACATACCTATAAATTATAATATACTATATGAATTATGAATTTTAATAATTTTTTTCATTTTTGTGTGTCTTAGAAGAGAGTTGAATAAGGATAAATAGGTGGTTATATAAATATTAAATATTATCATTGATTATATAATATACTTGGAATACCACTATGCCCGTACTCATAATCAATGATACTACCTATCTATAAAAAAAGTTACACTAAAATGTTTATGGATGATCGAATATCATCAATAATGATTGATAAATAATAAATAATTATGTAATTACTAATATTACTCATTGCTCATAAGTTATAACTTATAATAATAATTTTGTAACTTCTCTTATTCGAATTTTTATTCAATTAATTATTTGAATAATTATATTTGAAACGAATAATATTATTTGATGACGAATTATTCGAATAATTTTTATTTTAATTCGTTATTCGGTCACGCAAATTATTATTCGATTAATTATATTTGAAAGGAATAATATTATTTGATGACGAATTATTCGAATAATTTTTATGTTAATTCGTTATTCGGTCATGCAAATTATTATTCGAAGAATTATAATTGTTCAAACATATTTCCAAGAATATCTTCAAAGAAATTGTGTTAAATCTGATAAGCCCGTGAAAGTATTACTCATACATTAAATCATGACAAATTATATAGGTATCATCACAGTTGTACTAGTTTTGGAGCAGTAGCTCCACTTCTCATTGGTTGATTTTTTTTTATGTTATATATGTATGTATATGATTGACAGCCAATAAGAAGTGGAGAACTAGAATTTATTATAAAATTAGAATTTATAATACAACTAAAAAGTAGGAATAATTATTTAATTATTAAAATGAAAAGGTAGACATGTTATTTTGTAATTGTAATTTTTAATCAATTGAATAATTGTTTAATTGTTATCAGGCGATAGTTAATTGTTAAACAATAAGTTATTTATCAAATATTATCAGAAAATGGTACAAGATTATAATATCAAATATTAAAAATTATAATAATATTAAGTATTTTGTATTTATAAGTTAAATGTCAAAATTTAACTAAATTTTTTTACTAAATCCAAAATAAACAAATTAAATTTATTTTATTTATTGATTATAATTATTATAATATATAACCGTATTTAATAATAGGTATTACAAAGATGTAAATATTGATTTTTTGTACAATAATTATTTAAAATTTCATCAATAAATTTTCAAGAAGTAAAATAATATGCTATTGCGAGGAACACTAAAAGCGTTCGCGGGCCGTACGAGCACGAGGGTCACATATAGAAATTTCACTATAATATAGAATAAATATTCACTGTTTTTCTAGAAACTAGGAAAAATATTAAAAATCAGGAAATTAACGAAATCAAAATGTTGAAACGTCAATATTTTTAAATAAATGAATTCTACAAAAAGGCTATCTTCGATTTTTTTTTAAACAATTAAATAAAAAATATATTTTTTGACTTTTTTACCAAAACATTAAAATAAATTAAAACATGAACTATTTATAGTTCTTGCCCCGAACTCCATACTAATTTTATAAATATGTTGAATATTTACCTGTTGTACTTACTTGACGTTGATACTGAAATATGGTTTCAGAACAATATGCGGGATATGTTGTCGTGTGTGTATAGCAAATTCAGAAACATGGACGAGAAAGTTATTGGTTATGAAAACATACAATTTCAAAGTCTCGTGATTTCCAGAGCTTGCGAATACCAAACAAAGGACTGTATCCAACGAATTCTGGACTTGTTTAGAAAGTGGATGAAAAGTATAGACCCAGACAATAATAATATGTGAGTTTTATGAGTTGGTTCTAGGTTACTTTGTACGGTCAAGGATTAAAAGTGCGAAACGCGGACACTTTGTACGGTCGTGTATAAAGGTACATTGCAGAACGCGGACACTTTGTACTATTATATACATAAAGTATATATTATAAATATATGAGTTATATACCTAAGTAGTAAGTATGTATGATGTAAATTATTAAAATCAGGGATCGAAACCGTTTCAAATTTTAACGGTTACGGTTTTAGTTCTTGAGAACGGTTTTCTAAATTTTCTGGTTTTGGTTTAGGTTTTAAGACCGGTTTTTTAAATTTTTTGGTTTTGGTTTCGGTTTTAAAAAAGGTTTTTAAAATATTTTATCGGTTTAAAGAACGGTTTTAGTAAATTTTCGGTTTTGGTTTTTGGAACGGTTTTTAAAAATTTCCATTTTATTTTCCTGTCTAATTACTGTAGATTCGATTTTTATTATCTATTAACTATTATAAGGGCCGAGTCTAAAGCCCTGAAATATGGCTACTTTGTATAATTAGTGTACAATATACGATATAACAAATAAACGTTCAGCAGAACTAATTTTGTGTTATTAACTTGAATATTTTGTACCTAATTTAGGTGCCTCATGCCTATTTTTGCATTCGACATAATATTATGTTGCCATATTATGGTTGAGATCATTATTCGATTACATTAATATTTAATTGTATATTACAATAACATCACAGTATATTATTTGTATTTTCAATTTTCAATCATAAGTTTAGTATAATAATATATATTATATTAATATTTCGTAATACTCAGTAACTGCATCGGGATTTTTATCAATAAATCCAAACATAATAATTTCTTCGTATAAAAATAGTAGAATTACAAATAATATAATTAACTTTATGGAATTCAAAGAAACCGACATTAGTTTTAAATTTTAATCCGTTTTTCAAGAACAGTACAAGAGCGGTTTTTCAATTCTATGGTTTCGGTTTGGGTTTTGAAAACGGTTTTTTAAGGTCTTAGGTTTCGGTTACGGTTTTTTAACCGGTGTTTCAAAGCTTTTGGTTCTGGTTCCAGTTCCGGTGTTCAGAAATGAGAAAACCGCAGTTTTAACAGGTTTTTTGGAAAACCGGTTAAACCGGTTTCGATCTCTGCTTATAATACTTATTATACAATACCAACAGATTTTTATTTTATAATACAATCAATTGTTCATAAAATAATTAGCCATGGGCTGTGTGTTTGATATGACTTTCTTACACTAAAATATATAAAGGGTCTTCAACCTAAAATCAAAGTGAAAGATCACAATTAGCATAAACTCATAATAAAATTTTTCTTCAATTTTATATGGTAATTACTAATCATCTTTAATCTTATATTGTGTCTGTTTAGTAGCATTTCTGAACATTATATCATATCAAAACCTAATTAATCCAAAACAAAAATTAGATTGACTAATACTCAAAAACTAATTTTGTCAACTATAAAAAAGGAAACCCAGTAATAGCTATTACATTATTAGTTTTATAATATCAAAATGTTTTAATTTAATAATGAATAATGGACAATATAGTTTTAAATTTTTTTTCTGAAATTCTCATAAAGATTCTCAGAGAAATACAATGCGCTTACCCACTACCCAGGATTTTGTATCTACACATATTTGTAGTAGGAAAAAATAAAAGATCGAATAGTGGAATGTTGAGATTTTAGGTGAGAAGTGTATATTATTATATTAAACACTGTGTGACAGACCGACGTGTAGGTGTGTGTGTATATGCACGTATCTGGGAGTCGTGTAAAATTATGTTGTTTAAGAGTCTCCACATAAGATCGTCCTACTACTGTGTTATACCTATCTGCCTAATGATGTTTGAATTTTTTACGTGTATTATACAAATATTCAAGCACTTACTTTGCACGTAGATCTGCAGGTGGTTCTCCCGAGTAGTTAGTAATTCTTTGGGGGTCGTGTTCGACAGTCGATATCACGATGACAATATATGTATCTTGGTTTATATAATCTGTAGAAATTTCGTATACCTTACACTCTTTTATAATTTGTGACTATTACCATGTTGCTCTCAA
>NC_042494.1:162460889-162471938 GCF_005508785.2 Acyrthosiphon pisum | reverse complement strand
AATCTGCCATATCGTGCACTACACAAACGAGTATCCCGTTTCTTGTGAACATACACGTTTTATTGTCTGATTTAAATTCTAAACCTTTATCTAATGCAGAACCATATGAGAATAAATTGAATTTCAAACCAGGTACATGTAACACGTTTGCCAAGTAATTTCTATTCCAATTACCATTTACGTATGACAATATATTAATTAGTGATGGGCGGCAACGAATAATAACTATCGAATTATTCGATAGTTTTTCCAAATAAGTTATTCGAATAATCGACAAATCATTCGAATTTATTATTCGAATAACTAATTATTCAATTACCAAAATTATTCGAGTATTTTTTATTCGAATATTTTTTATTATTCGATTACAAAAATTATTCGAGTATTTCTTATTTGAATAATTTTTATTCATATAATTAAATATATTCGAAAATAAATTAATAATTGTTAGTTGAATAAAAATTAAGAACTATTCGGTATTGAATCGTTTGAAATCCTTAATTAATTAGGTTCAAGAAGAGTGTACAATTACAATTAACAGCGATTACAACTTCCAACAAATAAACCATCAAATTGTATTTAACTAACCAAATTATTATACATACCTATAAATTATAATATACTTTATAAATTATGAATTTTAATAATTTTTTTCATTTTTGTGTGTCTTAGAAGAGAGTTGAATAAGGATAAATAGGTGGTTATATAAATATTAAATATTATCATTGATTATATAATATACTTGGAATACCACTATGCCCGTACTCATAATCAATGATACTATCTATCTATAAAAAAAGTTACACTAAAATGTTTTATGGATGATCGAATATCAACAATAATGATTGATAAATAATAAATAATTATGTAATTACTAATATTACTCATTGCTCATAAGTTATAACTTATAATAATAATTTTGTAACTTCTCTTATTCGAATTTTTATTCAATTAATTATTTGAATAATTATATTTGAAACGAATAATATTATTTTATGACGAATTATTCGAATAATTTTTATTTTAATTCGTTATTCGGTCACGCAAATTATTATTCGATTAATTATATTTGAAAGGAATAATATTATTTGATGACGAATTATTCGAATAATTTTTATGTTAATTCGTTATTCGGTCATGCAAATTATTATTCGAATAATTATAATTGTTCAAACATATTTCCAAGAATATCTTCAAAGAAATTGTGTTAAATCTGATAAGCCCGTGAAAGTATTACTCATACATTAAATCATGACAAATTATATAGGTATCATCACAGTTTTACTAGTTTTGGAGCAGTAGCTCCACTTATCATTGGTTGATTTTTTTTTATGTTATATATGTATGTATATGATTGCCAGCCAATAAGAAGTGGAGAACTAGAATTTATTATAGAATTTAGAATTAATAATACAACTAAAAAGTAGGAATAATTATTTAATTATTAAAATGAAATGGTAGACATGTTATTTTGTAATTGTAATTTTTAATCAATTGAATAATTGTTTAATTGTTATCAGGCGATAGTTAATTGTTAAACAATAAGTTATTTATCAAATATTATCAGAAAATGGTACAAGATTATAATATCAAATATTAAAAATTATAATAATATTAAGTATTTTGTATTTATAAGTTAAATGTCAAAATTTAACTAAATTTTTTTACTAAATCCAAAATAAACAAATTAAATTAATTTTATTTATTGATTATAATTATTATAATATACATATAATCGTATTTAATAATAGGTATTACAAAGATGTAAATATTGATTTTTTGTACAATAATTATTTAAAATTTCATCAATAAATTTTCAAGAAGTAAAATAATATGCTATTGCGAGGAACACTAAAAGCGTTCGCGGGCCGTACGAGCACGAGGGTCACATATAGAAATTTCACTACCTATATAGAATAAATATTCACTGTTTTTCTAGAAACTAGGAAAAATATTAAAAATCAGGAAATTAACGAAATCAAAATGTTGAAACGTCAATATTTTTAAATAAATTAATTCTACAAAAAGGCTATCTTCGATTTTTTTTTAACAATTAAATAAAAAAATATATTTTTTGACTTTTTTACCAAAACATTAAAATAAATTAAAACATCAACTATTTATAGTTCATGTCACGAACTCCATACTAATTTTATTAGATTTTGAATATTTACCTGTTGTACTTACTTGTCGTATGGACGCTGTTTAATGAAATATGGTTTCAGAACAATATGCGGGATATGTTGTCGTGTGTGTATAGCAAATTCAGAAACATGGACGAGAAAGTTAATGGTTATGAAAACATACAACTTCAAAGTCTCGTGATTTCCAGAGCTTGCGAATACCAAACAAAGGACTGTATCCAACGAGTTCTGGACATATTTAGAAAGTGGATGAAAAGTATAGACCCAGACAATAATAATATGTGAGTTTTATGAGTTGGTTCTAGGTCACTTTGTACGGTCAAGGATTAAAAGTGCGAAACGCGGACACTTTGTACGGTCGTGTATAAAGGTACATTGCAGAACGCGGACACTTTGTACTATTATATACAAAAAGTATATATTATAAATATATGAGTTATATAGGTAAGTAGTAAGTATGTATAATGTCAATTATTAAAATAGAAAAATTAAAAATGAGTGGTAAATTGTTATAGCTATTTTATACTAATAATAATCAAAATAAACAAACTGTGGCGATACAGTGCACATATTATCACCACTTTGCTCCCACTCCACTCGTTACCATCCGCTGCGCGGTACCAATTATTTTGTATTCATGATTTATTTTATTTATACAACTTCCGTGATTTTTATATTTATATTCTTTTGTAACTCGATCTCGCGTCTCCCATTGGCGACGCCATGCCACTCGTCCGGCGACAAGCACGACGCGGCCGCACCACCGGCCGGGCTTCGTTCTCTTTGCTCACAGCCCTCGACCGAGCCACACGCGTACCGAGTATTTCGCTCTCTTCCAACGTCATGTCTCCCGACGCACCGACCAGCCGAATAGCGACACGACCTAGTACGGTCATCTCAACGACCTCCACTCGTCTCGCCTACGGATCCATGTCCCGACGGCGACCCGTCTCTTCGACGTACCTGACGCTTCCTCGATCGCGTGTGCATCGAGCACCCACGATTCAGCCCAACACGACCGACCGCGCGACCGCGATTTTATGTACCTACTTGTCGTCGTACTGCGTACGACCTACATGCATATTAACGTGTTCAAACAATAAACGATCTCGACGCAACGCGTCACAACCAAATCGGTGTTTAATTTATTCACTACCTTTGTATCTTAAAACCTTCTGCAACGGAGTCAGACAGCAAACGTATGTTGGTAAGTGCGGTTGTTATCACAGCAGCAACAACATCATCTCCAGGCCACCGGCAACCGCACTTGTACCACAAAACAATCAATAATATGATTATAAATCTTAATTAATTGTATTATATTTCAATTTTAAAGTAAATTTAAAATGTGAACAATATAAATATGTAAAAATGACAAATAAAATATAATACTGAAAAAAATCTTTAAAAACTACATGTATTATAGTATAATATGGAAATATGTCAAAATGACAAAAAAAATGTAATGTTGATATAATACCTGCAGGTGTCAAGCTCAGATATAAAGTGCACATGCATAATTATAGATTAATATTTATTGTTCGTTTATTTAATCAATTTTAAAATAATTCGCTTTTAAATATTTCATTTGTACATAGGGTGTTACCACTGGGTATCTTCCCTAATCTCATTATTCATATCATTCTTACTTGTCATATATCAAACCTACTTATTATACTAAGAACATGTATAGATTGTAGATTACTTCAAATAATAAAAATAAAAAATAAATATTTAATTTACTTAATAAATTAACTATTACCGATCTATATGTACCCATGATTCCCCAAACTTACCAAATAATATTTATAACATATTTAATACAATTTGGCATATATAATAGATAGTATTATTAACTTAGGTATATAACTTATACTTATAATATATACTTTATGTATATAATAGTACAAAGTGTCCGCGTTAAGCATTTTAAACAATGGACCGTACAAATTAACCGTTTACCGAGTTTTATTGAAGTTTAATTAAATAAAATACTAACTGTAATCCAATTATATTAGATTGCCTAAAGAACTGAAAGACACTATTTGCATTCAAGCTATACGATATGGAGGTGAAGAAGAATGGAATTTTTTATGGGAACGTTATCAGTGTTCCAATCTTCAGTTGGAAAAAGATAATATGATCTTTGCATTAGGATGTACTCCAATAGAATCGTTACTACTGAGGTATTAATATCGTTAAATACAGACAACACAATAATGTTTAACATTGTTTTTGATTTAGATATTTGAATTGGTCACTTGATGAATCTATTATTCCCAGAGAATACGCCTCCGCAGTATTCTCCTCTGTAACGTTAAATGAAGCTGGATTTTTAGTAGCAAAAGAATTTTTGTATTGCAAAATTGCAGATATATATGAATAGTGAGTTATCGTGAAATTTTATTTTGTTAGTGTCAATATTCATATTATGTAGTATTGTAGTATGAACACATTAAAATAAATTGAAAGTTCATATTACCTATTATTTTTATTTTATATTTTTAGCTACCAACGTCAAGGCGATAGTTTAATTACATATGTATATTATATTGCGTATCAAATGAAAACTAAAGAAGAATTAGAAGAGGTAATTAACAGAACAATTTATTTTGTTGAAAACCAAAAGGTTCATTCAAATTTTTTTTTTCGTTACAGTTCCAATCATTTATTACAAAATCATCAAGTTACTTTAAAGAATCTGATATTGATATCAATGATATAACTGCGACTATTACGGGAAACATTGAATGGACATCGAAGTTTTATAATAGAATAGTACAAAATGAATGATGTTATGAGTAGGCGCCTGAACACAGTTTGATTTGTATTAATAACTGTACAGTTTTCGGCCACTTTGACATAATACCTATTACGTAACATACTAGAAATATTAAGTTATTCCCATTTTCAACTATATACTTATTTAATAATCTGACGTAGTTAATATTTTACCTTGAGTTGTGTCACAAGACACAAGTTTCAGATCAGAATAGTCTATTGGATATCTTAATAAAATTCGTCATATTTAAATGTCATCGAATATATTCATTTATTTTCACAAGTTAATATAATTCGATGTAAATATAACTATGAAGTCTTATTTCTTTATTTTATTATTATAAATAATAACATGAATTATTTCTTTCTTTTTACAAGACAAAAAATATTTGAGAAAATTAGTATTTCTCTTACAACCAATTCAGGTCCTATTTTATGTTTTTTTTTTTTTAAATAAATATATACATATTATATTGCTCATAAATATTTGATTTATAAATAAATTATGTAAAAATATCTATCTATTTGGTGCAATATTTTTGAGAACATGAGACTAGTATCTAATATCAAAATTGACACTATTATTTCCCTCATCCCGCATTTTATTAACTATAATACATATATATATATATATATGTGTTATAGCCCAGTTGTAGTGGTGGTGTTAGGACTCTACCGTTCGCTCTTCCTGACCAGTGTTAAATGTTATTGGCTTGTCCAATGTTGACCATATTGAGTCATTGCATAATGTTATTATAATTCTCTTTCACTGTTGGTGTATGTTTAGCGTCTTGTCGTAATAAGTTTTATTTGTCTCTTTTTTCTTAATTAAATTATCCCTAGCGATTTTATGTGCCTCTTGCGTCATACGCTTTAGATCGAATATAATATAGTCATCGTAATTGTATTGCGGTTCCGGATTTTTGTTGAAAGCGGAGGGAATATTTGGTTCCCTTCCGAATACCAATTCATATGGTGTAAAGTTAGTAGAGGTATGGACGGTTGTATTATAGCAAAACGTTGCGTAACATAATAGAGCTTATCCCAATTACTGTCTTTGTCAACAAAACTACGCAAATACGTTTTTATTGTTTTGTGCGAACGTTCGAGAAACCCGTTTCCTTGCGGATGCCAAGGTGTAGTCTTAGATTTTTTTATGTCTAATAGTTTATACATGCTTTTGAAAGATGTCAAACGAAAAAACGTCAGAAAGAAAATTTGTTCCACAGTCGGTTAAAATTGATTCGGGAATACCGTACGTGCATACGAAACATTCTACGAACGCTTGAGCTACTGTTTGTGCGTCTATGGCGGATAACGCTATGGCTAGCGAGAAACGACTTAATTTGTCCTGCAAGGTCAATATATACATGTTTCCCATAAGTGTTTTTGGTAGAGGTCCTACTATATCTAGACAAATTCTTTCGAAAGGTTTAAGTAACTAGCTGTGCTAGTAATTATAGCATAGGTTGTTTCGTTTTAATGTGAGATTTGTTTTTCTGGCATAATTCACAATGTTTTATATATTGTTTGATGTCTTTATTCCATGTGACGCCAGTTATAGTTAAGACTTAAAACGTAATACGCAAGACTTAACTGTTAAGTTTTAGACGTTTAACGGTACGAGATACACCTGCATGTCCCCCCAATAGCAAATTGTGGTGTTTGTAAATTATCTGCCGTTTCTCCTCCTCAGTTAATTGTTGACCCGTATATATTTTTACTACGATGTCGGTTGTTTTAAAAATGTGCCGAAACATCGTCATTTGGTTGCGAGCAATTTAATCGCGTAAGCAAAACGAGCGCATATTATAAGAGTGTAATGTAAAAAAACCAAATTTTTAATTATTATAAAATCAACAAAAATGAGTGTAAATATATGATCACTGATCAGTAAAACAAAATTGATATAAAAAATACAATAAATTATGATACAATTCAGTCAAAAAACCATAGTTAAATTTTCAATTCTTAGATATAAAAGTTGACCATTTTATAAATTTTTAACTACAAAATAATTATTGAATCCTAAATTTGATAAATTTTGTCAAAATTCGATCTTTAAATGCTTATAAAAAAAAATTGTGCCTATGTATTTTTAATATTTTTCAACTGCTATTGTAACAATATATCAGGAGCCTTGCATTAAATTGTCACGCTTTTTTACCAAACAAACAAAATTTTATTGATATTTATAGAAAAAAAAACTAAACAAATTGAAAACTGACAATGTCCGTTAACAGCTCAAAAAAAGTCAAAATATTTTGAAAATTTTATGGTGTATAAAAAATGAAAATATTAACATTCAGTGAAATTTTCAAATATCTACAGTCATTCGTTTTTTAATTATAACAAAATAAGAAAATCATAACATGATAAATCCAGTGAATATCAAGTGTTGTAAAAAATGGAACTTCAAACGCTCATAAAAATTTAATTTGACTTGTAGGCATTTTTTTTTTAAAAAAGGTAGACAAACTTATGAGGAATCTTGTATTAAATTTTCAAATCTTAGATTTAAAAAGAAAATTTTTGATGAATTTCTAACTCAAAATAATTTGCAAATTTTCGTAATTTTTACGTATTTTGTCAATATTTGGACTTTAAATGCTAATAAAAAAAAACTGTGGCTATGGATTTTTAATTTTTTCATCTGCCTTTGAAACAATATAATAGCCAATAGGAACCTCCTATTAAATTTTTAAGCTTTTTTAAACGTACAAATAAAATTTTATTGATATTTATAGAAAAAAAAACTAAAAAAAATGAAAACTTTAAATGTCTGTAAAGAGCTCAAAATAAGTCAAATTATTTGGAAAATGTTATGGTGTATAGAAAATTCTAATATAAACATTCAGTCAAAATTTTATGTACCTACGGTCATTTGTTTAAGAGTTGCACCAAAATCCAAAATAAAACTGAAAATGTCCGTAAACAGCTCAAAACAAATCAAAATATTTTGAAAATTTTATCAAGTATAGAAAATGGAAATATAAACAACTAGTGAAAATATCATGTACCTACGGTCATTTTTTAAAGTTACACCAAAAACCAAAATCAATTTTCTCGAAAACAAGTTTTACGTAAAAATTCCCGTTTTTCCTTAATTTTTCTTTTGTTTTTCACGGCGCTTTTGAAAACTACTGGGAAATTTAAATTTTGACCTCCCCAATGCACCAACGATATTCACTTTCTGATCGAACAAGATACTGAAGTTGAAAATCGTAGCATTATTTCGACTACTTATCGTGTACACAGACACAAAAAAAATAAAAAATAAAAAAATGAAAAAATAAAAAAAACACACATCATTGTAAAATCAATACATTCATCGTTACACTCAGAATCTAAAATACAATAAATTATAATATAATAAATATTATTATATTATATTATTATAGTCATAATTATACTAAATTTGTAGCTGAAAATTTGCAGCGATGCTCCTTAAATATCCGTCAATAGGTTTAATTTCGAATTGCAATACCAAATTTTTAATCCGTAGAGCTGATTCTTTATATTTTTTTTTTTTTAGGAAGTGAATATCCAGAAATTGCTTGTTTGACTTTGAATTGATTTAAATTGTCTTCCTTTATTAATGCATTAATAAATGTCCATATGGGCGGGTGAACTGCGTTCAACATAGAATTAAAACCGTTATGCCAACCTTCTATTGCATTGTTTGTGCGTGGAATGTCTTTTTGGATTAATTCATAACAATTCCAAATACTAATATCAAATAATGCAGGTCTTCTATGACCTCTTCTGTTCGGTCTACCAATATACGTAAATAATTTTTTCATCAGTGGTCTTTTCTTTTCGATGTATAAAATTATTGCGTACTAATAAATTTTTACCTTTCTGACTTAATACATACATTAACGCCATAATATTAATTAAATAATTAATACAATTTAATTTAATTAATTTAATAATAATATTTAGCACACTGCACGCACGTTCAATCCCAAATGGCATAATCGAACTGATTAACCAACACTAGGAAACTGCAGTTTCAATATCAGTATCATATTGTTATCGCGCTCAAATAGCTAACGCTATTTATGTACCACGATTAAATTGCTGGCGACCAAATGACCTCGCTCTTATGACGCGCGCTCAACTTACGGCGACTAAATGACGCGACACCATCGAATATATAGTCATCGTATAATAGTTTCATATTTGAATATACATTTGAGGACAAAGCGATAAGCACCTGCCCGAGAAATTAGTAATACTAATAAGTAATATGTACGTCGTACTGACTGTACTAGTTCTGAACTAATTCTAATTTGGCTGTGGATGGAGACTCGTATATATACAGTCTCTCCTAATAGGTACAGTGTACACGGTAGAGACTAGGAGGTGGATCAAAGGAGTACCGACGCAGTTGTTGTTGTCATCTCGTCCTTGGGTTTCAACGAGATTATTTAGCAAAGTATTTTGGTAATCTTCGCACATCTAGAATTCTCGAAACTGTTGAAAGTGAAAACGACAAAAGAAACAACAAATGTAGACAATTGTAAATATAATGTGGTTTATTGCAATGTTCTTCAGTAAATCGTTCTAAGTCCAAAATTGACAATACTATTACACAAAGTGATGTGAAGGTGCCTCTAGTACAATGGAGTGAACACGTCTGAATACAGGCTGTTTCGGGGTCCCTCTTAAAGTTCGGTCCCCACTCCTTTTGCCTATTAGTGCCGTATCTTGGTCTTCCTGGACGTGGCGATCGACCTAACGACGCTTAATCGTTTTTGTGTCGTTCTATCTGTTCTGATTATTACTATCGCTTTTGCGAAATAAAATTATAATAGTAATAATCTGTTCTGAATATATTGCTAGTTTTTACTATAGTAAATCGTTCTGTTTTTTATATTGTATAATTGCCATATATGGTCATGGCGAATATCACATCCGTCTCCTATATTATGTGATTCTATAATTGTTTTATATTGTTTTTATTGATTTAATACCCGAACTACAGGATACGATACTAAACAAGGTCCTATTGGGATGGCTTAAATTGTTGCGTAGTAACTTGCTTACTACAATATACAGAACATATAATATATAACCCTATTGAGTATATTTGAGTATACAATTAGAGTGAATATTCACCTTTTATCAAACTTTAATTAAAGAACCTAAGTTATTATCGCTGAACATTTATTATTGGTACACCTCCATTTCAAAATATTATCTTTTTTTGATCTCCGCTTAATTAATATTTGAATAAATTAACTCGGGCAAATTCTTTGCCTCTTTCGGATAAAATTATTCTTTTATTATAAATTTAAGAAAATTGAACTCACTGCAGTGTGACGACTATTAATAAGTGATCAAACCCTATACATAAAATGAATTATTTTTGAAATGAAATAACGCCATTTAGATAACGTATAGCCTACTTAGGGGTTGTTGACGCCGAGTCTGATCCTACTTTTGGTATTCGTGGTTTTCGAACACGACTCGCAGTGTGTTGAGCTGGAAGAGAGGTTCCCAATGTATATATACAGGGTAATTTATTAATCATAAAACACTCATTATCTCAAAAAGTATTCACTTTTTTCAAATTTTTTTTTTTCAAAATTTTAGATCTACACTGTTCTAGAATTATATAATTTTTTAATATTTTTCACCCTTATATTTATTAGGTAAACTACCATCAACTTTTGATTTTCAAATGGCAACCCATACTAAAAATTTCATAATTTAGTAAGGCTTTTTTTCTCATGAATTATCATGTTTAAATTTTCATTTTTTGTTTATCCGTTGACGAGATACAACTCCTCAAAGTTGGGTTGTTTTGGGAGGTGTTTGTGTGTAAATGCGTTATACCTAGTCAGCACAGACTGCAGACCGCAGTAATTTGGATTTTTGTGCTTCAGCGTATAAAATAATACACTATTCAAATCAATTCAGTAAGTATGATAGTTATGCCTAAGTTGTGCCCCAAAATACCCCATTATGTTGCACAGTTCTCCCCCGCGCTAAAAGTGCCACTGGTCATGATGTTATTGATATACTTATCGCTTATAAAGACCAGTAGTTATAAGTAATAAATTCGATACCGAAGATTTGGTGATAAATGATTATCAGTGTACCTACCTACTTCCGA
>NC_042494.1:162457886-162459803 GCF_005508785.2 Acyrthosiphon pisum | reverse complement strand
ATTTCACATTTTAAGTTTTAAATTTTAATTATGCACTTTTTTATAAATAAAGTTCAAGTACAAAGTCTGTATGTATTTTT
This sequence comes from Acyrthosiphon pisum, assembly GCF_005508785.2. NCBI lineage: Eukaryota > Metazoa > Arthropoda > Insecta > Hemiptera > Aphididae > Acyrthosiphon > Acyrthosiphon pisum. Next base: position 162,459,723 of record NC_042494.1, on the reverse strand, counting down.
CTTATCTACCACATACATAATATTATATTTTTTTAATAAAGTACTAAATTGGTTAGTTAAATGTCAATTGGATACTTGATGAGTAGGTTCATATTATTATGTACAATTTGTTGGTAAGTTTTAGTAGTTGGTAGTTTCTACAATTAAATAAATGATACAATATGTCATTAAGTTTAAACTTATTTTTGATTTCAGTTTAATCATTTTTACATCTACAATTGTTGTTTAAATGCTTAGCCTATGGTTCACTGGTACCTACTGGACAATAAATGCCTAGCTATACAATCAAGTGGCATAGCACTACATATAAATATTACTAACAACTAGGATGTTTCTGTCAGTTATTGAAGAGTTTTGTTTGTTTTGGTGTTTTAATTTGACAAATAGATAGTCCAAGATTATCTATATTTACAACAAACATTCTTAGACATATAATTTGATCTCACTTTTTAATTTATAAAAAAAAGTGAACATACAATGATTCATACACATAATATATTATGATTCCAAATCGGAATTTAAATAAGCCATAGTGAAATCTACGATCACATACAATTTGGAAGATCCTCTGTGTTAATATGATATTCATACTGCTATTTCCAATTGCATTTAAAAATACCAATATTTTAGTAACAGTGAAAAATAAAATAATGCTTCATCACATATTGGATTAAAATATAACTACAAAATAAATTAAGTAAGTATACATTTAAAATGTAATATTATTTAATTATTATATTGACAAACAAATTTTGTAGGTAATCAAGTTAATTGCAAAGGAGTGGAAAAAAATCTATTTGGACTAACTGCACAATACCAATGATATTTATTGAAAACTAAAAAATTTACTAGTGTTAATGTTTTGTAATTTTCATGATATTTTATAATTAATTTAAATGAGGTGACAACATCAATCATTACAACTTAAAAGATAAATGTATTTAAAAATATTAATAGTACCTAAATAAATTAGTAAAAATACTAAATTCTTTCAATGATTGGTGTTGTCATTAAATAGTAATTTGTATTAAATTCAAGTTAGAATATTATTAACAGCATTTTAAAATCTTACTTTTATTTTAAGTCTGGGGTTATTGGAAAGTTTGTTTCAATTTTTTGAATATGTGTTATATCTTAACTCATATTTTTCATAACTGCAAAACAACAATTTTGATTTAACTGTATCATCATTTTGGAATAGATTTTTCATAGTTCTGGGCTCATAAATGAAAGTAAATTTTTTTAATGGTTCAAAATATTAACAGTGGCGCCACAGTCCTAAAATTTAGTTAAGCGAAAAATATTTTGAAAAGCCACAATATCTAAATATCGGCCTCAATAATGTACAATATGTTGGGGGGGATATAATTTACCCTCAAACCACAAAAAAAAAATATATTTATGTTTAATTTTAAAAGAAAATTTAAATTTTCTTAACGACACATTTTATGTTCTTCTCATACAAAGCAAGACAGCCAAAAGACGACTCTTTCTCAATCATTAATACAGAAACTTCCCTTTTTTGAGGCAGGGTTAAGACCGATTATACGCACAAAATATAAATTGTTATTTGTACGCACTCAACAATCACTCATTTAAGTAAAAATAGCTGGTTGAATATTTATATTAATTAATATAGATATTTGTATTAGGGCCATTATGAAGCGGCCTCATCCTAAATTTACAAAAAATTGTGACCTTTACATAGGGATCGGTGTCACTGAATATTAATATAAAATGTGGGGGATTCGGCCATGAACAAAATTAGTTCTAGGTTATATTATTATAAGTGAAATATCACAATGAGTGTTAACTCGTAATTTAATTTTTCTCCAAT
>NC_042494.1:162456174-162457836 GCF_005508785.2 Acyrthosiphon pisum | reverse complement strand
TCTCAATTTTTTTTGGCATGAGGCTCCCTAAATTTATATAAAAATGTCAAGGCCCTCTTAATCAAAATTATTAATTGTTTTTTTCTAAATTAGGTATATACCTACTAAAATTACATGTACTATTTCACACAGATAAATTATTAAAATGTATAGTAAATTAATGTTTTAATATACATTTGAGAAATATTAATAATAGTATTACAATTTAAGTATTTAAACTTTTTCCATAAACGCTTAAAGTCTAAAAAAAATAAGCACTGATCTAGGATGACCATATACGTGTATCAACCATTAAGCATATAGATATGTTTCTATCCCCAGGATCTCAGTTAATATATAATAATATATAGGTACCTAATAGCATTGATTTTATAATATACTATAAATACTATAAATATATTATAAAATCAATGGTGATAGGTACAACTGAGTAATAAATGCTTATAAAAAGATATTCAAAATATATGCATTTTGGTAACACATAGGTAATAATAATACTAGTATAATACTAATACTAGTATAATGAATTGTATTTAAAATCAATATATTAATCAATAATTAATAATTATTATTTGTTAATTAAAACACTTAGAAAGCATTATGTATGATCATTTAGTGAATTAACTCTTACATTATTCATATATTTTTTTTTGTAATAGAAAATTTAAAAATGACAATTAAGTTAATTTAGTTAATTATATTTAATAATATTAATAGTTGTATTTGATAAAAAGAAAATATTTAAATACATGTATATAAATCATTTAGAACATAGAAGTCATTATGCAACGAACAATTTTGAATTTTATTTCTTAAATCATAATATATTTTTAATTTTCGATGGCTTTGGTGTACTAAAGTGTTCGTTTTTTGGCCTCTTTAGGACATATAGCGTTCCCGGCGGTGACGACTATCTGTAGTAAAATGTTCAATCAAGTTTTCAAATAAGTGACGACACCTTATCAATACACCCTGATTAAAAATTATAATAATATAACCGTATTTAATAATAGGTATTACAAAGATGTAAATATTGATTTTTTGTACAATAATTATTTAAAATTTAATCAATGAATTTTCAAGAAGTAAATTAATATGCTATTGCGAGCCACACTAAAAGCATTCGCGGGCCATACGGCACGCGGGTCACGGGCCACATATTTGATACCTCTATAGAATTAAATAGAATAAATAATTCACTGTTTACTAGAAACTAGGAAAAATATTAAAAATCAGGAAATTAACGAAATCAAAATGTCGAAACGTCAATATTTTCTGAAAAATTAACTCTACAAAAAGGCTATCTTCTATTTTTTTTAAATAATTAAATAAAAAAATATATTTTTTGACTTTTTCACCAAAACATTAAAATAAATTAAAACATAAACTATTTATAGTTCTTGTCCCAAATTACATACTAATTTTATAGATATTTTGAATATTTACCTGTTGTACTTACTTGTCGTATGGACGTTATTTAATGAAATATGGTTTCAGAACAATATGCGGGATATGTTGTCGTGTGTGTATAGCAAATTCAGAAACATGGACGAGAAAGTTAATGGTTATGAAAACATACAACTTAAAAATCTCGTAATTTCCAGAGCTTGCGAATACCAAACAAAGGACTGTAACCAACGAGTTTTGGACATGTTTAGAAAG
>NC_042494.1:162439749-162454599 GCF_005508785.2 Acyrthosiphon pisum | reverse complement strand
ATTGTTACCAACTGGGATGGCAGCACAGACCTCATAAATCGCACTCATGGTGTCAAACGTTCGCAGTAGCAAATACAATTATAAAAATGAAACTTTAATAGTTGATACAATACCAATTCACGTAGATATCCTTTGCTTAATTGTATAAATATATAAAATATTAGCTGATCCCGATCACTTCGTTGCCCTTAAAAAAAAATGTTGATTGTTCAACTCATTTTGGGTGCAACTCAGCCTCCCGGTAGGTAATGTGCAACAGCATATGACGTCGGCAATGTATGAACATTTGATTTGATACATTATGCTTGCACAGTTGCACCTGATCTGCCCTATTAACCAATGGAAAACAAATAAAAAATACCTTGACTAATTTATTAATATTTATTTGTTTCTTTTGTAACCAATAGCAACCATTTATAAACAAAAATGTCCACCGTAAATCTCCAAATCCCAATTTCAGCACCTCCCCTGGTGCTAGTGATAGGAGGATGAAAAATACTTTACGAACCATTCTCATACATACTAAATATACAAAGAAAATTTTATTAAAATCGGTCGAGCCGTTACAGAGGAGTTCGTACACTAACACCACAGATTATATAAAACAAAAAAAAATATAAATATAAATATTATATACATATATACTTACGTATATTTGTATAGATTGTCGAATTATACTTCTTGGCACAATTCATATCTACACGACTACACGCCGACGGAAATTGCCGAGTTCCGTCCCGGGCCTCTGAAAATGTCCGAATTCCGTCCAGGGGGTGGAGAAACTATTAAACTATATAAAGCGAATTTTAAAATTAAAATATAATAAGCAATCCCATGATGTTGCCTAGACGGCTAGACAATAACCTTACCTTTGGATTTTATAAGAGGTCAATTTACTCAAATGATGGCATCAATCAACTATTTAAGTTTTCTTTTAAAATTGTGTTCACCACGGTGGATGTTCCACGCTATGCAAGCGAATTACGCTTATAAGCTTGGGTTTTTTCGGAATATAGCAATTCTGAAATTGGTCGGCACCAAAAACATAACCATAATATAATCTATTACCTGATAAATGAATGTCTTAGAACAGGATGTCGATTTGACGCCCCTGTTACAATTTGAATCTGAATTGTATTCAAATCAGTGGTAATACGATTACAATTTGTTAATACAAATGTACACTAATAGCAGCGTAGGACGCTAAGACAGGTAGATGAAATATTCAAATATTCACTTCCTTTATTTTCAGTATGACTTTTATAGATAATTTATGGAACTCTCAATTGCAATGATTATAAATATAATTAAAAAATGTAGTTTCTAGCAGCACATTGAATAACGTATTTTATTAAATACGTTTATATTTATACAAAACCTTTACTGAATTGTGTGAAAATGCTAAGATTAAAAAATTATTTTAGAGTAATTTTGAATCTATAGATATTTGTATTTTGTTTATACTGATTGGATACAACTTAAATGTACATCACTTCATTTACGAATCCATGTACATTTTTATAATTGAGTTTATGTTTAGTCCTTTCTTAGGGCTTACTGTGGATTCTCTAACCGTTGCAAGGGAAACACTAAGCCAATTATAATATATAAGCCAAATCATATAGGTAGTGCCATTTTTGACATATTGAAAGACATCATAATATTATGTTTTATAGTTTTATACATAATAATATAATGCAAATAATAATATTAGCTATATAATTGAATATGTGACACTTTGGAGTTTAGAGTATAGAAAATAAAAAGGAAATTGTTCATTTTAATAAGACTCCAATTCGATAAAATATTATAAAGTTGAATGATTTTAAATCTATAAGTCCGGATACTTGTATTTATTTTGTAAGTAGATAAATCTTAATTGTGTCTCCTTATATACCTGAAATCCATGAACATTTTTATCGGTGCATACTAGTCGCCTCCCAAAATGTACGAATTGCCTCACATCCTTATCGTAAATAAAAAGGTTAAGTATTTTGGTAATCTTCGTACATTTAGGATTCACGGAACTGTTGAAAGTGAAAACGATGTAGAAACAACAAATGTAGACAAGTGTAAATATAATGTGGTTTATTGCAATGTTCTTCAGTAAATCGTTCTAAGTCCAAAATTGACAATACTATTACACAAAGTGACGTGAATGTGCCTCTAGTACAATGGAGTGAACACGTCTGAATACAGGCTGTTTCGGGGTCCCTCTTAAAGTTCGGTCCCCACTCCTTTTGCCTATTAGTGCTGTATCTCGGTCTTCCCGGACGTGGCTATTGACCTAACCACGCTTAATCGTTTTTGCGTCGTTCTATCTGTTCTAATTATTACTATAGCTTTTGCGAAATAAAATAATAATTTAAAATAACAATAGTAATAATCGCTGTTCTGAATATATTGCTAGTTTTTACTATAGTAAATCGTTCTGTTTTTTATATTGTATAATTGCCATGTATGGTCATGGCGAATACCACATCCGTCTCCTATATGCGATTCAAGAATTGTTTTATATTGTTTTTATTGATTTAATACCCGAATTACAGGATACGATACTAAACAAGATCCTGTTGGGATGGCTTAAATTGTTGCGTAGTAACTAGCTTACTACAATATACAGAACATATAATATATAACCCTATATATGTTGGTACTTTGAGTATAATATATTAGAGTGAATATTCACCTTATTATTATTATTATTATTATATTTACCAGATAATTTGTAGGTATTCGTATGTACATAAGAAGCAATTTAAACTTTTGAAAAAAAAATTCATCATTTAATTATTTAATCAAACGTTGAATGTCTAATGAATCTAAAAAATGAAAATTAAATATATTCAAATAAATACTATGGACTGAGTCGCGTACACAATATACATGTTACCATTCAAGTATGAAATCCGGTATATTGTAATTTATAAAACTATTTCAGTTAAGTGTTAACCCTTTAGTATTTACATTACCAACAGGCAATATTTAAATTAATACTATTGACACAATTTTTATGTTAACATTATGCATATATTCAAAATCCAATTTTTGTAATTATTAAGTGTACTTAGTTAAAGAAAATAGTTTCTTAAGGGGATTCTATACCGTGATTTTCTGTTTTTGTCTAAGATACATGGGACATAGTATTTTAGGCGTGATTTTTGCCAAACATACCAATTTTATTGATCTAATGAAGCGATAAGAATTCTGAAAATAGATTTGAATTTGTCATCAAGTCTACTTGAAATTGACTCACCGATATTTTTGATACTATCTCCCAAATTCCTAAAAATGTCAGATTAAAAAAGAGTATTTAAAAATTGTTATATTTCAATTTTCGGAGAAGTTAAAATCAAAAAATCAAAAATGTGGGAAATCGATTTCAAGTAGACTTGACGGAAGATTCATATCTGTCTTTAGAATTTTTATTTATATTTTTAAAGCTTCATTAGATCAATTGGTATGTTTGACAAAAAACACGTCTAAAATACTTTGTCACGCATGTGTTAGAAAAAAACACAAAATCACAGTATCGAATCCCCTTAATGAAGTTATGAATAATAATAAATTAATTAAGACATTATATCTTGGTCATCTTAACAGCCGTGTTATCAAATACTCAATATAATCACAGAATAATATAGAATGTTATTATTATCAAACTAGCCACTAAATAGGTATAGGCATGATTTTTTATATGGCATTCAAATTTCCAATATTGCATGGTAAATTAACAGGGTTTTTTTTAGTTTTTATCGATTAGTTGTTTAACTAATTAATAAAAATATTCAATATCTGCTTCTTACGATTGTTAAAAAAAATTCTCCTCTAAAATGTTTATAATAGGTATTTTTACTATAAAACGCTTCAATAAGCCATATTCCTTAAATTACGAAACCATGTTCTATGCCATTTTTTTGTTATATCCAAGAGCCCTTGTAATTTGTTAATCAACTATCTGCAAGTACCTATTATTACGTAATACCTATTAACTATTTTCTCTTTCACACATACCACCATAGGTGCACGTTCAACTTTTGACTTGGGGAACTGAATATATTTAATGCAAGTAGACCATTGCAATATAGCATATTAAAATAAATTGTATGACCTAGGTCTTATAAAATAAAGAATTAAACCGTAACCCTGCAATAGGTAATTATAATATACCTAATACGAGTAATAATTACAGTATAATAGGTATGTCCAAGTCCAACACTCCTACAATATACCTATTATATATTATTATGTTTCCAACATTATAATATTTATTCCCATAAAATTAATTTCCTAGTGTATAAACTAGTTTATACTGTCAACGGATTTACGTATTACGATTTACGATTCGAAAGTAATATGATGCAATAAGAAAAATAGTTAGACACAACTTATGTGGGATCTTGCATTAAATTATCCGTGTTTTTACAAGTCCATAATTTTTTATTGACACTAAAAAAAATTCGAAAATTTCAAATGTCTACAAATAGCTCAAAAACAATCAAAATATAAATTTTGGTGAAAATGTCAAGTATTTACGGTTAATTCGTTATTGGTCTACAACAAATTTAAAAAATCAATTTTGACATAAACTCTCGTTTTTCCCTATTATTTTTTGATGTTTTTCCTACTAATTAAGTTATACAGTGAATTTTTTACTTTTTATTCCCAAATACCAACTAGATTTACTTTCGTATCAGAAGTGATATTGAGATTGAAGCACATTCATTGCTTAAAAGGTGATTACTGACAAAAAAATAAAATAAAGCACATCATATCCGCTAAGAACCTAAAATTCAATATCACAGCTTGTACGTTTTCAATGTAAATTGTTTTAAATAAGTATATTGTTCCGAAAGCGCAGAGATTAATTTTACAACTTTTTATACACGCTGAAGAATTTAAGTTTTGATGCTAGGTCAATATAAATTAAAATTCGTTAACAACTTGAAAAAATGCAAAAAATTTTGCCCAGTTTAGGAGACCGGCCGATGCCTTATCCATTAGGCCACAGGGGCTGGTGCGTTCATTTAATGAATTGGTGGAATTTAAGCCAATATTGTGTGTAAATATATGCGAAATCATATTATTGTGTTGTAAACTCTTAAATCATAATAGTTTTGTTATAAACTTTAATTAAAAAGTCTTAATATAGTGATATATTAAATTGTATTTTTGTACTTATAGTTATATAGGTACTGTAATATAAATACTGTATAGATCAGATGAACCTTATACCATTGATTATAAAAACTAGTATTTATAATTAATAATTATACATACGACCATGGACCAATCGGTTGTAAACAAGTCTTTATTATTTAAGTTTCCGACAGATTAATTAAATCATTATTCATCAGTCCATATTACAGTTTCAAATCCTGGAATCGGGATTCGTTTACGAAAAGAAAAACAATTTTCATTTATTGTATTTACTAGCTAAAAGTAGCTATTGTTTTTGTACGATATTTTAATGAGAATATTTAAATTGTTATATTTTGTACAGTCAGTAGGCGCTTATGATCTATCCTACCCTACCTACGTCCTACTAATAACTCGTATCAGATACCGCTATAAATAGTAATAATACGGATGAATTTAAATATCCTAAAAATCCATCGTACAAACATTGTGTATGTTCTAACTACGACAGAGACGTCATTTCAGTTTTTATTAGACTAGCACAACTTTTCACGGCTTTTCCAAATCAAAATATTTTCACTCAGATTCTCGTAGCATAGTGCCATAGTGGTTAAGGGTGGGGGTGGGGTTGTGGTAAATTTGCCAACTTAAGGTTGATATCAATACTAGACCGGGGCATATGCCCAAGTTTCTCCACCCCAAATGACACCACTGAACTACGATTACGATAATATCTTTAATTGTGGTTTTAACCTACCTACTATAGACGCAACTATGGTAATTTTTTTTTTTTTTTTGGGGTGGGGGTGGGGTGGAGGGGGGTTCTAGAATTTTTTCCTAGTTGCACCTTCATCCATAACTAATATACCGGCTATCTACTAACAATTTACATATAAAACTAGGAGTGAATTAAAAATTTAACCTCAAATTCGTCGAAATTTTTTTAAAAAACTTATTTCATTAATTCATTATAAATTATGATATTTGGTAATCAGAAAAATAGCTTGTTGCTAAAAATTACTTGAAAAGAAAATATTTATATTGATGAAATTAAACATAATAGGTATAAATAAATATTTGGGCTCTTTACCCTCCCCCTCATAGTCCCACATTATTGCGCCTATATGCTATCTACCAGACATCAGTGGCGTAATTAAAGGGGGATTTAGGTGACTTTTTTAGAACCGGCAAACCATTGTATTATTTATTTTAATACAAAATACCAAAACACTACAATTATTATTTGTAAATATTGTAGGTATTAGATTGTAGGTACAAAATATGTATGTATATTGTAAACTCTGCCAGAATATCGGTCAAGATAAAAAGGTAATAATAGGTCTATGGTAAACTCCGCCAGTTTTTTTTCTTACCTGTAATGGGTATATGTAAACTCCACCAGTTTTTTTTTTTTACCTGCTCAGTGCGACAGTACTCACATTGCCACGTGCCTCTCACATTAATAAATACGTTTACATCTATTGTGATGATATATGTCAAAATTGATAAAATATTGTCAAGGTTAGATCGATTCAAATTATTAATAATTTTATCTACATATTATCTGAAATCAGGATTTCCAATGTGGTGGGCCACCGGCCTCACCACATGGCTCTCACCCCTCCGGTCTCGCGTCCCAACGTTGGCAACACCACTCGGCACCTCCGCGGCGTTCGCGCCTTCGAAGTGTCGGGCGGCTGGCACGGCTAGTCTTTCGTGTACCTGCGTCTGTGCATAACCTGTCCGTCCGCATTAAAACTCCTCCGTTCTGACAACACGCGCACGTGTCCGTTCCACTGTCTTGCCGCCGCGACCACTGGTCTTTGGGCTTAGCAACGGGGACCCGACCGTCGGCTTAAGTCAGCAACGACATCGTTCACGCGACTCGCGACGCGCACAAAACATCTTCCCCCAATCTCACGCGAGACCGGCTTACGCCTTGTAATTGTTTTTGTCAACTGTCTTTGCAAATAAACACCGAATTCGTTAACTCACTTCGCGTGTTATTTTTTACGTTGGCCCTCGACGAGTACAACACACATCTTTTCATTGAGCGCCACACCAATGATGATATCGGCAGTAGATAAGGTATACGTAAAGACCACGGTATAAGATAGTATGGTTGCAGTACGGTGTATTACTTACGGCAAGACGTTTATATAGCACAAATATTCTTACGAAATCAGCTGATTTTACCTAAGATTCTGCAGCGCCATCTATCAGTTCATTTATAAAACTATAAGTTTTATCATAGGTTTTATACTATCAATATTTGAATATTTTATATAAATATATTATTTTATAATTATTTGATATTCAATAGATGCTGCCAAAAAGAAAATCATAATTCATAATATCAATTTAGGTACTTATCATAGGTGCAAATAGAGCGAGGGGGCTTTAGGGGCTAAGCCCTCCCAAACATTTCCTACATTTTGCTTTAAGCTTCTTCAATATTATCAAACTAAGGTCCTATTAGCCCCATTAGCCCCCCCCCCCCAAATCTCAAACGCTATTTGCGCCTATGGTACTTATAGATAGTCGTGCTATTAACTGAGCTATTAATACTAATATTTTGTTTTAATGATTTATGTACTTTTATGTGTTATTGACATTATTTTGACATTTTGTTAACATATATATTTGTTGTGTACATGCACCTCATGATGCATCCAAAACTACATTTAGTGTTTCCAAAAATGAGGGAGAAAAAGCTTTGGGAATGGTTTTAAAAAAGAGCCATCGTGCCTGCGCTAAACATTTTGAAACTTATGAAATTAAAAGTACTTGGGAGTCTGGCGAAGGATTAAATAAATACACGGTAAATTTAATATAAAAATGGTAAGTTACCTACTATAAAATTAATATTTATTTCTTAGATATGTTTGAAAATTCCGAGATTAGTAGAAGGGGCTGAAGCGAAGTCAATGTTAAATTGTGAAAATAATGTTTCAAATGATCAAAATAAAAATGTAGAGGTTTGAAAATTAATAATATAATTGATATAATTTTGATTATTAACTTTAACAATACTTAACAAATTAATATTAAATAGACTTTTGAATCTGAGAATAAATTGTTTCCATTTAAAACGGATCCAATACAACTCTTGAGTGATTCTCAGATAAAACCTATATGCAAATCACCTATTTTTATCCAAACATAACACAATAAAAACCACGGCTTTAGAGTTTAGATTATCTTAGGTAATATCATAGAACAATGGTAATATTTTAATACGTAATAATTAACTAATAACTCTCATTTTTAAAAATATATTAAAAAATATATTAATATTGTTACCTATGTTGCTAACATGATAATTATTTGCCATTTGGTTAGTATATAAATCCGCTGGGAGCGCTCTATGATCTTAGGTATTTGGTAAGAACATTCTCAACACACTTTTTCTCGTTTCGTTACGCAACCGTACTATCTTAAACCGTGGTAAAGACGTATACTTTGACGAACATAATCATTCGTAGTCTGCGTGTTTCCGTACTTCTGATATTTGTATATGTCCGAACGAAATATGTCGCAAGAAAATAATAGTATAAAATTAATTACTGGCAAACGAGGCAATTTGTTGGTTGTATTTAAAAATTATAAGTATAGTAAAAATAAAAAATACGCGTCTGGTGAAATAAAATGGAGGTGCAATAACAAAAATTGTAATGCATTTATAAAAACTGTTGGAGCTGAGCAGCATAATATTGCTTTAACACATTTTGCAAATGATACTCACATTACTTCATGCCTTCCAATTTCCATCCAAACACTAGAAAAACAAGAAATAAGTAGTTGTGTAAAGAGGAAAACGGTGGAAGATATTCGTGATAAACCGGGTAAATACATTTCAAAATTAATTAGTAATAAAATAGGTACACGTGTCGTATGCTATCAGAGATTGCATACGACACATGTATATAGTCATTTTTTGTAGATGGCATACACCTCTTGACATGGGATTAGAATGTTGTAGTAGTACAATAAAAAACTCTACAATTTTAACTTCGAATGACATGTCATTGGTAAAGAGAAACATGTATAATGCACGTAGAAAATTAATGCCACCAGTTCCAACTTCGCGATCTGAAGTTATTTCTTCGCTTATTCAGATGGCACCAAAAACGATTAGAGATGAAAGTTTATTAATTTTATCTGATTTCGATAGTGAGATTTTTATATTATATAGTTGTATTACAAATCTAAAATATTTATGTATCTCAGAAACAATTTATGTGGATGGAACATTTGATTATTGTGTTAAATTTTTTTTATCAATTATTTACTTTACATGGATATTTTAATGGACATTATATACCACTTGTCTTCTGTCTTTTAAAATATAAAAAACAAGAGACTTACATTAATTGTTTCAAATTAATCTGTGAAAAATGTTTAGAGTTAAATTTAGTTTTTAGTCCAACAGAAATAGTTGTCGATTTTGAATTAGCAATTCATAATGCATGCGAAAAAATATGGCCTGATGTTAATCTAGTAGGATGTAGATTTCATCTCAGCCAATCATGGTGGAGGGCAATTCAAAACTTTGGACTGAGTGTTGAATATAAAAGTGAATCAGAAATAAGTAAGTGGCTTCATCTATGTTTCGGATTATTATTATTTTTATCTCCGGAAAAGTTCCCGATGTATTTGCATTTACTTTAGAAGCAATCATGCCATCTGACCCTAGAGTAACTAAGTTCTCAGATTACTTTGTTGACAATTATATAAGTAATGAAGCAGCATTTCAGGATTCTATGAATAGGTATACTAATAAAGAAATACAAGACTTAGAATATTTGCAAATTGTATCACAACATTATAGTTTTCATACATGACAATATTTATAACGATTATTTATTAATTATTAATTATATTTTATTATATTATGTGGACGATTATTTATTTATTATTTTTTGACTATGATTTGTGTATATTTAATGTTGACAATTATTAATTATTATTATGAAAAATATGATTTTGGATTATTACGTATAACGATTATTTTTTGACTATGATTTATGTATATTTAATGTGGACGATTATTAATTATTATTATGGAAAATATGATTTTATATTATTAGGTATAACGATTCTTTATTTATTTTTTATTATATTTTATTATATATTAGGTATGTGGACAAACCGATTTCAGAAACCGGTATAAACCGTTTTTAAACCGAAACCGAAACCGTAATCAAAAACGAAACCGAAAAAAATTGGATACCGGTATTAAATTCAAAATCGAAACCGTAAAAAATTGGAAACCGGTATTAAATACGCATAATTAATACTCATAATAAAGGTGAGATCATGATTAAAATGTTGATAACTATTTCATTATTCGCAAAATTATTAAATGCTTTATTAATAGTAATAAATTATAGTTACTAGCAAATACTATATATGACAATATGGAACAAGCAATGATAATTGTATAGACGACACAGCCCCCTGAAAGTCATTTAAAAACCGGTATACAAAACTGAAACCGAATACGACATTTCTCAATACCGGTATCACTAAGTTGAAACCGAAATCGTAAAATTTCAAAACCGGTATACAAAATCGAAACCGAAACCGAAATTTCCTAATACCAGTATTGAATAATTGAAACCGAAATCGAAAAAATTAAAAACCGGTAGACAAAATCGAAACCGAAACCGAAATTATTTTAATCGGTTTCAAGCCCTGATTTTTTGAAACGTAACTGCAATAGGTTTATTGACTTTAAAGTATATTTTATAGAAATAATACATAATAAAGGTGAGCAAGTGGGTGTCGCTCTGCTGTACAGTATAGGTTACAAGTGGATCACTGTAATGGATGGTGTTAAATTTGAATTCAATGATATAATAATATCATTGTATAAGAAAAACGACTCTGAGCAAAGACGGTTAGTCAGCCTATTATATTACTAAGTACATTTGATGATATGATTGTGAATAAAGTAATTTTATTTATATATTATAACCTATTACGCGGAAGCTTGTTTTAAATTTTCAATCCTGAACTATAAAAGTGAAACATTTTATACACTTTAAACTACAAAATAATTATTAAACTTTAAATTTGAACTTTATATGCTTAAAAAAAAAAAAATTGTTCGAAAATGTCTACGAGTTTAAATAATAAATAATACTTAATTAATAGACAATATATTATTATATATTTCTCATTTAATTAAATTGATTAGGTACATTCATACATTTTATGTTTATACATACATTTTATGTTTATACAAGCACCAAATGTTGATATGTAAATAACTATTAGGAAAATCATTTTGAGCACAAGTGTTATCTCGTGATTTACAACGAAATTGTAATTTATTACAGTTGTAATCATGTTTATATAATGTTTATTTTATAGGCATTGTGTAAACAATTAATGTAATTTGTTTACATAACAGTCCATTTAGATGATTATATTATATTTTGAGCTGGATTTTTTAAGCACATAATTACATAGGAAATGGATTTTTTTCGTAACTTGTGTTTAAATTTACAATTACCTGCATACATAGTAAAATTAAATAAAATTATCTTAATAGAACCCAACCTATGAAAAGATTCGTTACAATTATAAAAGTGTAAAATATGTGTATTTTGGCGTAGATGAGTATTTTCAACACAATTCAGATTGATAACAATTGAATTTACAAATAATTCTAATAGTAAGTAACTACACTGTATGTATGCAGGGCTATATTAACTTTCGTTTAATGTTATTATTTATCAGTTGGTGCAGTGATGCAGTGATGTTTTCAAATTTTTTGGGGGGGTTAAAGATAAGTCAGTGTATAATATTGTAAAAATACATTTGAGTAGATTTCGGGACTAATTGCTGCACAAAAATGATCAAAATATACAGTTTTAAAGATATGCAGCTAAATTTTTATTTTACTTTAAAAAATACATAAACATATTGGTAAATACTTGAACATCTACTGTGGTAAGGAATAACGAATAGTGTGATATGCGAACACCGTGATAAACGAACACATATCAGGTATCTACTGATTTTCATTTCTTCGCACAATCTAGAATCTATATGTCAATTAGTTATACCAAAGTTTTCTCACATAGAGATACATACTGCAATCTTACGTACCTATCTACCATACGTGAAAATATATAGGGAGGAGGGGGTGAGTTTGAGGGCAAAGCCTCCACCATAAACTTGAACAGCCTCCGAAATATTTTCTAAATTTGTTTTTAGCTTATTCAATATTATAATATTACGGCTTCAGGCTTCAGCCTACCAAAATCTTAAACGCTATTTGCTATTTGCGCTATACGCCACCAAATTACACGATTTCTTATGTAGTGATTTTCTTATTTTCTGTAATTTTGTAATGGAATAACTTTAGATACATGAACATTTAATTGAATGTTTATATTTTAATTTTCTATATGCACCATAATATTTTCAAAATATTTTGACTCTTTTTGAGCTGTTTACGGACCTAGTGCTGAAAGCAGTATCTACATCTATATCAGACTGTTCTTGGAAGATAGGCTGTTCTCAAGAAATGTTTATCCTTTTGGAATTCGAGATATCCTCTAGGAATATAGAAGTTAAAGATTGGATGATTTTTAGTTGATAATATAAAGCTGTTCCATCAGTTGGTCTTAGGGTCTTGCTTATATTAATTTCTTACATATTTGACATATTATAATAGTTGATTTTTTTAAGTTATATGTTATCAATATAGAATCTATGGTTTGTTTTTTTGAAGCAGTTTACTGATTTTTGTAGTATGTACCTAGCTATAGGTATATAATCGATGATTTGCAATCTTCATATTTTTTTTGAATAAGGAGTGTTTGTTTTAACCGACGATTTAAGATAATATGTATACCCAACGAACTATGATAAGATGGAAAAGAATTCAGATTCCATTACTAGTGCGCTCAGTGGACTAATTTTTTTACATGCCATATACTCATCTTATTAAAGTCTGTATACTAATTCTCCAATATTATAGGTAAATTACTAAATAAACAATAATTATTAATTACTATTTAATTAAACATAATTTTAACAAATTTAACTTTGCCACCGGTAGCGTTGTAGATAAAAAAAAGTGACCAGATCGCGTGACTTTTTGAGTCATATCGTCATTCATGTAATAGAATTTTTATAACGGATCGTTGGGCCACCATACTTTCTTAAAACGGAGAATTTTACTTATTGTACTTTCAGTGGCTTCAATGATAATCACACAATGTTAGAGAATATTAAAATATTTTAATTTCACTCAATGTATGTTGAGAACTTGAAGAGTTTGGTTCAAGAAGAGTTTCAAATTAGAACCATATCAGAAAAAAAGGACCAGTTAGGATTAAGTGAATGATATTTGTGAGCTTATTTCTCTATAGGTTAGGACTTATGTAGTCCTAAAGTAATGGGCCTATATTGGCTATATTCTATGATCATTGCTGTTGTATTATGAAGCTTTAACATACCAAAAATGTATTTCTCTAGAAGGTTATGCAGTAGCGGTTCTGCCGTTAAATTTTTTAGGAGGCAACGATATTGTACCCATCTAGACATGTTAGCGCAAACACTCCAATACTCAAGACTCATTTATTTTGTTTAAAAATCTGTCAGAAGATTTTCATTTTCACTATTTCTTATAATTAAAATATCTAACTAGAAATTATTAATTATGTGATTCGGCGTTCACACTCACAGTACCTATCACACAGAAAACAAATTAATACAATTTAAATCATAGTAATATATAGTATGAATAATAATCATAATATATTATTGTGTGGTATTGACGGCGCTGGTAAAATACCACGGCCCGAAACGTGGTTCAGGGGTGCCGTATATACTACTTAACTTACTAAACCAGAGGGTATGCCTAGGTAGGAAAGAATAACTGACACTACGTACAGGTATGTTCGTGTATATTTTAGATTTAGAAACAATAAAACAAAAATGTTAAAGACTGGTGCGCGTAAATTCGGGTGAGTCGACGGACGTAGGGCTGCTCGAGTGAAGAGCGAAAAAGCGATTGTCGAGAGTAGCGCGCGACGGCGGCTTCGTGCACGTAACGGCGAAGTCGACGCGCGAGGCGGGAGAAAAAGTCGGGCGCGTCGTCACGTGACCAAAGACGGTACGACATAAAATAATATAATAATTCACAGAGATCGAGTACAAAGATGATAAATAAAAACGAATACAAAATAAATCAAATACGAATACAATATAAAAATGGTAATATAAAAAGGGCGCGCTAGCCTAAGTGGTGATAACACGTCGGAATTACCACAATTGCTATGATACCATTGCTATTGATAATAACTTATTAGTGATAACGTGCAATAAAGTGTATAATCTATAATGATTAATCGTCAGCCACTAAGGCGCTGCAAGTCACAGCCTGTGACGTTTGCCAACGGAGGCTACGGTTATAACTTATATTGTGCAGTCTCCACAGAGAATCGCGCATGCGCTATTTATGTATTTTATATGCGCCTGTGTTTGTACATTTGTGTACACATGTAACGCATTGATAACGGCGGTGGCAGTTGTCTCCTGAGAAAGTTGGTAGCCGCCGCCGATACGGGACGCGTGGAGGGGCAGCCATACTATGTAGTAATATAGTACCTATATCAGTATAATCGTGGGCTCAGAACCAAAAGGTGCTAAATCGATTTTTTCGAAAATCCACTTTTTGATATAAATGGG
>NC_042494.1:162436759-162439052 GCF_005508785.2 Acyrthosiphon pisum | reverse complement strand
AATTTTTTACATTTTTGTTTTTCTTACGTTACATTTTGATTTTAAGAAAAATAAATTGCTAGTGTTAACTCAGAACAACTTTGTGAATTTTTAGATGTACTAATCATTAAAAATCATTCATTACAAAAAAAAGATAATGCAGTTTTAAGTTGAAAATAGTTTAAAATGGCTCTCCTGAACAATTTGATATTTTGAGATAGCACCTTTTGGTTCTGAGCCCACGTAATATTAATATTATATTCGCCTGTTGCGCACGGGAACTAGCCAGTCTCTTACTTATGGGCATCATCGTCTTGTTTAAAGACCAAGACCGGGCATGGTACACTCCATAAGCCCTTCAATACATAATTTAAATATATATTTTATTTATTTCCCTTTTATAATAGTGTCTATATTTGAAAATATAAATACACAACATTTTATAATTTAAATAACATTAAGCATGTATTTTCTCTTATTTTCAAGGGAGGCATTGCCTCCCTTGCCTCCTCGGGAAAACTGCCACTGTTTAATTGATGACAGACACACACACACACACACAAAACATTGTAAACAAGTACTATACATATTTATCGTTCCACTCCGGATATGAAATATACAAATATATAATTACCTATATTGTTGTAATTACGACGTGGTCATAAGGAAAATAGGAATTACATTTTACTATGATTAATAGAAAAATTAATTTATTGTTACTATATTTTTAATTTCTACGAGTTTAAATAATATATAATATCTAATCAATACACTATATATTACTTATTTAATTAAATTGATTAAGTACATTCTATTTTATGTTTATACAAGGCCCAAATGTTAATATGTAAATAACTATTTGGAAACTAGTTTTGAGCACAAGTGTTCTTTAGTGATTTACTACGAATTTGTAATTTATTACAGTTGTAATAATGTTATGTTATATTATAGGTATTGGGTAAACAATAAATGTAATTTGATTGTATAACAGTGTTTAAATTTACAATTACCTGCGTACATAGTAGAATTAAATAAAGCGAACTTAATAGATACCTACCTATGAAGAGATTCATTACAATTATAAAAGTGTAAAATATGCGTTATTTTGTATTGGTGTAGTTAAGTATTTTCAACACATTTTAGATTGATAAAAATTGAAATTACAAATAATTCTAATAGTAAGTAACTAAACTTTATATATGTAGGGCTATATTAAACTTTCGTTTAATGTTATAACTTATCAATTGGTTTATGGTAATCGTTTTGTGCAGTACCTAAATGCAGTGGCGTGTTTAAAATTTACTCTCTCAGTGAGTCCAACGGGCCCCGAGTTTCACTTAGAGCTAGTAGATAAATAAAGAATTTACAACGAGTATCTAGTTCATGAGTTATACGTATTTACCATGATTACATAACAAGAGTTGATGCTCCGTTCATTTTCGTTATTGACGGGGGCTAGAATATTTAGAAAACTAGAAATTTAGAATTTTATGTCTAATAACTTTCCCGCGAACAGTACCTACATAATACGTGGTGTAATGAAGATAATTGAAACATTAACAACATAGTTAGTTAATTACATTTAGCACTTTGGCAGTCATTTCAGCTGTTACGGCCTCTACAATTCATCTTAAAATTTACTTCGAGTTTGTACAATGATATTAATTTTGATTTTAAATATACTTTGTACTTTTCTTCGTTACAACTCACATAAGTATGTATTACAGAATTTTATTTTCTTCAAATCTGAACTACTACAATAAAAAATTTAAAGAAAATATAATTCGACATAATATTTATAATAGTATGATTTCTGAACAAACACGTACACTTCGCCGTCACTACTTCGCCGTAAAACCATTTCGCCATCGCCATTTCGACGTAAGGCCACTTCGGCGTTAAATAATACTATATTTACTGTAATATGTAATAATAATTGATTTAAAAGATATATTTTGATCATTATAAGTACCTACATAACATTAATTTGTTTTGGCTATGGTAAAAATAGTTTATCATGTTCCCATATCCGGTGACGATAAGCGTTTAGACCGTTTAGCGATAAACTAACATTGGTACATAAGATAATAATTTAACAGGTATTTCATAGCTAATATTAGGCTGTGCTTAAAGAATTTATGTTTGCTCTTCAGTACCAAAATGGCAGTTGTAGAAACTATTCGTCAGCTGATCTTTTCGTAGATAATGGTTTTATGTTCATATTCGATGCGTTTACTGCAGACAAGAAAAAACGATTTTGGCGATGTAGAAAAAGAAACATATGTAAATCTACGAATTCACACAAATGTAGATG
>NC_042494.1:162416119-162436709 GCF_005508785.2 Acyrthosiphon pisum | reverse complement strand
TCTTCATTTTCAGTTGTATAGCCCCAGTTGGTGCTATGAGAATTGAAATCTCCGACGTATACTGTAGGACATTGAGGTGTTGGAAGCATGTAGTGGGACCAGTTGGTTGAAGGAGGCTTATATACATTGTAAATGATGAGGTTATCCAAACGTATACCAACTGTATGTTCGTGACCAGTAACTGGATTGACAAGGCGATCCTCCACCTTATGGTTAACATAGGTGGCCAGACCATGCTTTGGATACCCAATGTAGTCAATCAACCTGAAACCAGGGATCCTCAGACGCCTTGTTTCTCCGTCTGAGATGTGAGTCTCTTATAGGACTAGCACGTCGGCTTTGCTAAAGGTTTTACCGAGTATTTCTGTTTTAGAGCTTGTTAATCCTTCTATATTAAGGTGTATGATTCTTGTGTTTTTCTGTAAGTAATTACATTCTGGGGTGTAATGTTCTTTATTGGTTATGTTTAAGGCTCTTGAACTATCATGAAAAGTCTGTTTATTTTTCTTTTTGTTTTTAAAATTTAGTTTTCGAAATTTATTTTTGAAAGGTTTTTGGTGTTGTGCTATGGCTTACGCGAATATCGCGTGTGTCAGGGTAGCCCTGAGAAGGGCTGTTTTTGCCGAGTATGCCAGCAGGTCTACATGGGACGTCTGGCAGTCGGTTTTGTGCTGTTTGGTTTCGTGGCATGTTAAGCTAATTTCGATCTCATAGATTAGAAAGCACCTTAGGAATACCACTACTTACAGGGAGGATCACGAGAAGGTACAGCACACCCCCCCCCCCCCCAAACTTGAAGTTGTACAGTGACGAAACCGACTGGTAGTAGTTTTCCATCGCCATAAACTCTAACTTCTATTTACTTCTGCAATAACTCAATCTTCAATCCTTGATTCTCTGCGTCGCTTCTTCGCATTAAACATAATTGGCTTCCAGTATCTACATATGATTTAACTGTTTTTTTTATCAACATGTACATCGAAAAAATATTTTTCATTTACTTTGTTTTGTGTTAAACTTTTTAATGATACCACTGATGAATCGTTAGTAACGTTATTTGCGTTGCATGCGCTTACCTCATGACCAAACTTCCCACATTTGGTACATTTCGGTTTCTCGGGCTTCAAACAATATCATGAAACATGACTATATTTTAAACAATTAAAGCAAAGTGGTTCGTCTTTATCGTTCCGTAGTGGCAATCTAATATATTACTAAGTACATTTGATGATGTGATTGTGAATAAAGTAATTTTATTTAAATATTATAACCTATTACGCGGAAGCTTGTTTAAACGGGTATTATATACGGATATACACGGGTATTAAAAACACGGTCTTTAATATAATTTTTACCCACGTGCCCAGGCTGCGTGTACCCTTGTATTCTATAACCCGTTCACAACCGCGACCCCCATTTTCAATCCTTAGCTATAAAAGTGAAACATTTTATACATTTTTAACTACAAAATAATTATTAAACTTTAAATTTGAACTTTATATGCTTAAAAAAAAAAATTGTACGAACATTTCTACGAGTTTAAATAATAAATAATACTTAATAATAGACAATATATTATAATTATATGTTTCTCGTTTAATTGAATTGATTAGGTATATTCCTACATTTTATGTTTATACAAGGACCAAATGTTAATATGTAAATAACTATTAGGAAAATCGTTTTGAGCACAAGTGTTATCTCGTGATCAACAACGAATTTGTAATTTATTACAGTTGTAATAATGTTTGTATAATGTTTATTTTATAGGTATTTTGTAAACAATTAATATAATTTGTTTACATAACAGTCAATTTAGGTAATTATATTATATTTTGAGTTGGGTTTTTAAACACATAATTACATAGGAAATGGTTTTTTTTCGTAACTTGTGTTTAAATTTACAATTACCTGCATACATAGTAAAATTAAATAAAGTGAACTTAATAGACCCCAACCTATGAAAAGATTCGTTACAATTATAAAAGTGTAATATATGTATTATTTTGGCGTAGATGTGTATTTTCAACACAATTCAGATTGATAACAATTGAATTTACAAATAATTCTAATAGTAAGTAACTACACTGTATGTATGCAGGGCTATATTAACTTTCGTTTAATGTTATTATTTATCAGTTGGTGCAGTGATGCAGTGATGGTTTTCAATTTTTTTGGGGGGGTTAAAGATAAGTCAGTGTATAATATTGTAAAAATACATTTGAGTAGATTTCGGGACTAATTGCTGCAGAAAACTGATTAAAATATGCAGTTTTAAAGATATGCAGCTAAATTTTTATTTTACTTTAAAAAATACATAAACATCTACTGTGTTAAGGAATAACGAATAGTGTGATATGTGAACACCGTGATAAACGAACACATATCATGTATCTACTGATTTTCATTTCTTCGTACAATCTAGAATCTAGATGTCAATCAGTTATACGAAAGTTTTCTCACATAGAGATACATACTGCAATCTTACGTACCTATCTACCATACGTGAAAATATATAAGTGGCAAGGGGAGGAGGGGGGGTGAGTTTGAGGGCAAAGCCTCCACCATAAACTTGAACAGCCTTCCAAAATATTTTCTAAATTTGTTTTTAGCTTATTCAATATTATAATATTACGGCTTCAGGCTTCAGCCTACCAAAATCTTAAACGCTATTTGCTATTTGCGCTATACGCCACCAAATTACACGATATCTTAGGTAGTGATTTTCTTATTTTCTGTAATTTTGTAATGGAATAACTTTAGATACATGAACATTTCATTGAATGTTTATATTTTCATTTTCTATGCATCATAAAATTTTCAAAATATTTTGACTCATTTTGAGCTGTTTACGGACCTAGTGCTGAAAGCAGTATCTACATCTATATCAGACTGTGCTCGGGAGACAAGCTGTCCTCAAGAAATGTTTATCGTTTAGGAATTCGAAATATCCTCTGGGAATTTAGAAGTCTTCTATGAATTGGAAGTTCTCTGGGAATAAGATCTTCTTAAGAAATTCGAGATATCCTATAGGAATTTAGAAGGTAAAGATTGCAGGTCTTTTAGTTGATAATATAAAGCTGTTCCATAGTACCTAGCTATAGGTATATGATCGATGATTTGAATCTTCATATTTTTTTTTTTGAATAAGGAGTGTTGGTTTTAACCGACGATTTAAGATAGTATGGTTACCCAACGAGCTATGATAAGATGGCACGGGAAAAGAATTCAGATTCCACTACTAGCGCACTCAGTGGACTAATTTTTTACATGTCATATACTGAATACTCATCTTATTAAAGTCTGTATACTAATTCTCTAATATTATAAATAATTTACTAAATAAACAATAATTATTAATTACTATTTAATTAAACATAATTTTAACAAATTTAACTTTGCCACCGGTAGCGTTTTAGATAAAAAAAAAGTGACCAGATCGCGTGACTTTTTGATTCATATCGTCGGTCAGGCAATAGAACTTTTATAACGGATCGTTGGGCAACCATACTTCCTTAAACCGGAATTTTACTTATTGTACTTTCAGTGGCTTCAATGATAATGACACAATGTTAGAGAATATGAATATATTTTAATTTTACTCAATGTATGTTGAGAACTTGAAGAGTTTAGTTCAAGAAAAGTTTCAAATTAGAAGCATATCAGAAAAAAAAGGACCAGTTAGGATTAGGTGAATGATATTTGTGAGCTTATTCCTCTAAAGGTTAGGACTTATGTAGTCCTAAAGTAATGGGCTTATATTGGCTATATTCTATGATCATTGCTGTTGTATTATGAAGCCTCAGCGGACCAAAAATGTATTGCTCCAGAAGGTTATGATTTAATTGATAACAAACACACAAACACTAAAAAAAACATTGTAAACCAGTACTATATATATCGTTCTACTCACGATATGAAATATACAAATATATAATTACCTAAATTGCTGTAATTACGACATGGTCATAAGGAAAATAGGAATTACATTTTACGATAATTAATAGAAAAATCAATTTATTGTTACTATATTTTAGTTACTTGTTACTATAATAGACTATATATTATTATATATTACTTATTTGATTAAATTGATTAAGTACATTCTATTTTATGTTTATACAAGGCCCAAATGTTAATATTTAAATAAGTATTAGGATAATAGTTTTGAGCACAAGTGTTATTCGTGATTTACAACGAATTTGTAATTTATTACAGTGTTTAAATTTACAATTACCTGTGTACATAGTAGAATAAAATAAAGATAACTTAATAGATACCTACCTATGGAGAAATTCATCACAATTATAAAAGTGTAAAATATGTGTTATTTTGTATTGGTGTAGTTAAGTATTTTCAACACATTTTAGATTGATAAAAATTGAATTTACAAATAATTCTAATAGTAAGTAACTAAACTGTATGTATTTAGGGCTATATTAAACTTTCGTTTAATGTTATAACTTATCAATTGGTTTATGGTGATCGTTTTGTGCAGTACCTAAATGCAGTGGCATATTTAAAATTTACTCTCTCAGCGAGTCCAACGGGCCCCAAGTTTCACTTAGAGCTAGTAGATAAATAAAGAATTTACTACGAGTATCTAGTTATCTAGTTAAACAGGTTCACCCGCTACACTCAGTTTCCTACCATAATTACATAACAAGAGTTGATGCTCCGTTCATTTTTTTATGATTTTATTTCATAATTACTAATACAATATAAATACTATGCATATTATAAGGAATAATCTAATATATGAAAATCTCGTGCAGGATTTGAAGGAAGTTATTGACGGGGGCTAGAATATTTAGAAAACTAGAAATTTAGAATTTTATGGCTAATAACTTTTACCGCCAACAGTAACTACATAATACGTGGTGTAATAAAGATAATTGAAAAATTAACAACATAGTTAGTTAATTACATTTAACACTTTGGCAGTCATTTCGGCTGTTACAGCCTCTATAATTCATCTTAAGATTTACTTCGAGTTTGTACAATGATATTAATTTTGATTTTAAATATACTTTGTACTTTTCATCGTTACAACTCACATAAGTATGTATTACAGAATTTTGTTTTCTTCAAATCTGAACTATTACAATAAAAAATTTAAAGGTAATATCATTCGACATAATATTTATGATAGAATGATTTCTGAACAAACACGGACAAATGACCGTCAGCGTTTCGCCGTCGCCAATTCGCCGTAAAACCATTTGGCCATCGCCATTTCGACGTAAGGCCACTTCGGCGTTAAATAATACTATATTTACTGTAATAATAATAATTGATTTAAAAGATATATTTTGATCATTATAAGTACCTACATAACATTAATTTGTTATGGCTATGGTAAAAATAGTTTATCATGTCCCCATATCCGGTGACGATAAGCGTTTAGACCGTTTAGCGATAAACTAACATAGGTACATAAGATAATAATTTAATAACAGGTATTTCTTAGCTCATATTAGGCTGTGCATTATAGAATTTATGGTTGCTCGTCAGTACCAAAATGGCAGTTGTAGAAACTATTCGTCGGCGTGATGTTTTCGTAGATATTGGTTTTATGTTCATATTCGATGCGTTTACTGCAGACAAGAAAAAACGATTTTGGCGATGTAGAAAAATAAACATATGTAAATCTAGAATTCACACAAATGTAGATGTAGATGATTTGAATGTGTTAAAACGAATCAATGAGCACTCTCATGACTCAGATGCCGCAGCAGTTGAAGCAGATGTTGCTGTGACTAAAATTTAAATTCGATCCCAACAAACGCTAGAATCTACATCAATAATATTGAACTAACATCCACATGTGCATTAAAGAAAAAAAATCAGGCGTATACGTCAACAAATTGTTAAAGCTCCCTCTGCGCCTAAAGATTTAATTTCTTTGATAATTCCAGAAGCTTATACAATTTATTCACCATCTGAAGGTGTGAATAAGACATTTTTACTCGATGACACTGGGCCAGGTCTAGATAGAATTTTAATTTTTGGTAGATTAAGCAGCTTAGATATTTTAGAACCATCAAAAATATGGTTTTGTGACGGAACATTTAAGATTGCACCTCCACTTTTTACGCAAGTTTACGTTATACTAGCCAAAGAAATTGGAGGTTTATATCCACTTATCTATGAACTTTTACCAAATAAACAAGCTAAAACATACCAACAACTTTTTCATAAATTAAAACAATTAAAACTAAATTTATGTCCTGATTTTATATCGTGTGATTTTGAAAATGCTGCTATAATATCTATGAAAGATAATTTTCAAAACGCTTAAATCAATGGATGTTTGTATCATCTGACGAAAAATTTCCGATTAAAATTGTGTAGTCTAGGTTTGATTTAAACTTACAATAATAATGCAGATTTTGCCCTCTCCGTTAAAATAATAACTGCATTAGCTATTGTGAAAATTGAAGGCATCGATAAAGCCGTAGATGAGCTAGCAGACTATTTACCAAACGAATTACAAGATTTGTTGGATTGGTTTGAGGATAACTACATTGGCCGCAAAAACAGATCAAAAAATGGACGTAGACCAGCACTTTCCCCACCGTTATTATGGAATGTACATGATCGAGTAATCAATGGTCTAGATCGTAAAAATAGTTATGCAGAAGCTGCCAACCGGAGGTAATCAAAAATAATTAACAATTAGTAATAAACAAAAAAAAATTATTTTGAACCATAATATTTTAGATTAAACACTGAAATGGGTGTCAGCCATCCAACGTTGTGGTCATTTATTTCAAGTCTCCGTAAAGTCCAATATGGCCATGATACATACTACACACAATTAGAAGCGGGGAGAAAATCCACCAAAAAAATAAAAAATAATATTTAGACGTCGATTAAATATTAATAAAAATTGTGAGTCATTACAAAAATTTTAGTTTAACATCGTTTTTACGAGGAATTTCTCAAAATATATCTTTGAAATGATCTTATTATTAATTAATATTGACAACGAATTCATGTTTTTTTATTATTATCTTTTAAATTAATTATTCTTATCAAATATTGACAAATGTTATGTAAGCACGGTACTATTATAATGATCAAAATATAATTTTAAATTTATTATTAAATATTTACGAGTGTATGTTTTCTATGAGTGAATTTTTTTTCAACGTATTGGGTATTTTTTAACGGCGAAATGGCCTTACGTCGAAATGGCGATGGCGAAATGGTTTTACGGTGAAGTAGCGACGGCGATGTGTCCTAGATCGATTTCTGAAGATTATGTTAAAATATAATACTATATATCTGAAAATATTTTCAACATATTATTTTATATTCTTCTGCATTATATTTTCATTATCTTTGATAAGTTAATATTAAATTAAAGTCCATTGTTCGGTTATTTTCTAAGATCGTACATGGTCTATTCTCACAAGTTAGAAAAAAATCCACAGTATAAAAATTAATCAAATTAGTATGATTAGAATTGAGCAGTATAAATTAATAACAAACAAAATAAATTAGTATTTTTTATATTTACTAATTTTTATTCAATCGCATAAAAACAAATTATATGTTTAAATGAATATGTGTCTTTAAATATGTCTTAAAATACAATATAATATCAAATAATGAAATTTGCTATAAACTTTAATTATATTCATGTACCATAAATATTCTGCTATAAAATTTTTAAACTGCCGATTTTTTTCCATAATTCATTCATCTGTCCTTAAAATATTGTTTATGTAATAAGTTCAAACTATTATATTATTTTATCTTCTTAAATTATACATTTATAATGTAGACACTTATTATCCTAAAATGGTCAGTCTTAAAAATGTATACAACTAGTAATTACTTTACTACAAAATTATTTATTATTTATAATTATTTATACTGAACTTGTGGCGCTTGACCTAACTTAATGGGCGTCTGAACGTAAATTATTTTATAGGAAACTTATTATTGATGGATTGAATTGTGAATGGACCTTTAATTGTATAACTAAATTTTTCTTTAACATTGTATTTATTATAATAAATTGTATAAGCATATTGTGTAAATATGTAGGTATATATGTACCAATATGTGTGTATAATTAATTTGAATTACATTTTAAATCCTTCTTTAATACTTTACTTCCAATCTTCAAATCAAAAATCTGTTTGTTATATTGTATGTATGTTAGATAATAAAGAATACGTTAGTGTATGTATCCAACAATATTGGAACTTTGAACTTGTACAATGTCTAGTACGTATTTATGCTATAAATGGTAAAAGTTTAGAGCCTCAAGTAGGCTTCTTGGATATTTGAATTTTTAAGTAGCTTAATTAATGAGACTTATGAGCATTTTAAAATGCTTTAAAAATATTGTATATTATTTTGACGAATATCAATTATCACTTATCATTTTATCAAAATATTATCATAGGCTAAGATATACGTAATATTCACGAGCTAAGGTACTTTGTAATAATATGACAAGACGTCATGGGTAATATTAAAGTGAATCTATAAATGGATGGGTATCTATTAAATAAAAGTTAACACGGAAAAATGGTAACACTGAACAATGTTGTTTTATTGGGACGAGTAAAATTTGTATTCACGTTTCACAAACATAGCAAACGGTAATTTTTTATAACATAATATATTTAATGCTTATGTAAATGATTTTTGTTAAATAAAAAATTTGATATTCAATGAAATTTCCTATAATATTGCCGTATACTTTACTACATTATAACAATAAATATTTTTGGACGCAATGAATGATTACACCGCGGTGCCTGACCACACCAGCTACCCAGTACATGGAAACCGGTATAGGTGTTATAATCTCCTATGACGTAATCTTAATGTATTTAGCTTACATCATAGATGTTCCATTATTATTATACTATTATTTAATATCTATGGTTTACATAATACCTATTATAAACGGTCTGATCTCTGATAAGTGATATTACTTTTATATTATTCCCGTTCAATGATTGTTGATTTGTATGATTGGAAATGTAGAAATGTATAAGATTGGAGATGTAGAAATGTATAAGGGCAAGTGTAGACCAAACACCAAAGCTTCTCCTATATCGTATTTTGAAATGGTGATATCTCAAAATCTATTGAATTTAAATAAGAAATTTAAACGGAGAAGTTCTTAAAAAAAATAGTATTATAAGTTCTTGCAGGTAATGATTATAGGTGTTACCATTTAAAAATCCAAAGTCGATACATGTTTATCATATAACAAAAAGTGCTAACATTTTAGAAATATTAATTACTTGTAGATTTTATTAAATTTCAACATTTCCAAAAAAAAAAAATTTAAAAAAGTTAAAACTTTTCGAAATAATAAGTGTCTTATGTTAAATGGATCACTCTGTATGTGTATTTAAAATTTGTTTAGGATGAAGTTTGTGGGCTTTAAAATGATTTTTATAATCGCATTGTCTTTAATGAGATCGTTTGTTAATTCGGAAGAAACTAGCGATTTCAAACTACATACTAATTTCAAACCTGTCAGCTATGAACTGAACGTGACCACGCACTTGGAGGATAAATTCATGTTTGAAGGAGTAGTTTGTATTCGTGTGAGTACGAAATATACTACATCGAGTATATTATATTATTCACAATAACTAATAATTATGTTTTATTTTCAAAAGGCAAAACGTCTTGAAATTTATGAAATTGTATAATAACGTCACATAATATATAATTAATATATTTAGATGACATGCGTAGGAGCTACCGATACCATAGTGTTGCATTCGACCAGTTTGAACATCGATACCAAAAGTGTTGTTGTAGCCAACTGTGGTGAAAATGTCATCCCAGTGAACAGTGTGTCTTTTGATACGGATAAAGAACTTATGCAAGTCAAGTCAACCGTAAACTTTAAGCCCTGTGATGAATACTTGCTGACTATACCATTTACCGGAAACCTCACCGACGATTTAGTAGGTTACTATAGAAGTAGCTACGTAGACAAGGAAAGCAATCAAACGAGGTGCGTTATTATAACAATTTTAATACAATGCACAGCACTAGTCATAAAAAAATATAAATAAATATTTTTTGTCATTTCGTTTCTTTCTATTGTTGTGTACGTCTACACGACAAATTAAATAAAGTACGTTTGATGAAATAACCAACTATAATATCTTTTATTTTAAACTATGTAAAACAATTTATTCGGAGGTTCGGACAGATATCCTGCTGGAATATAACTGACTTCCCTTCGGGACGAGCGCGAACGACAGGCCCGAAGTGGCTACCAAAACTGTCCACTCAGCGGAATGTCATATGCTTTCGCCGTGCTCGTTCCCACGGGTTAGGTTGCAATTTCTTGTACATCATAAGGTTCTGCGATTTTAGGCGAATATAATATTAGTATACTACATCGATACTTAATAACTTAGTACAAACTTATAATAACTAAGGTAATGACAATTATATATAGCAATATCAAATGATGTTCTGGTTTTACAAAAATATTTTCTGTGTCAAGGCTGACTACTAATATTAATTGTATATTTCAACAGTTCCTCAAGTACTCTCCAAGATTTCTGTGACTGCGTTATAAGCCCCGTTACTCTGCAGGTGGTAAGGTGTTGTTGAGGTCTGCGTTATCTTCAAGAGGGATCTACTATCTGGTAATCAATGCCCTTCAGATGATATATGACGTCTTAATATACGATTGTCTGATCCACGAGAGACTATTTTTTTATTATATTAAGCTCACTCCCAGAGTCTAAGAGTAGCTTCGATTTATTGCTAATAGTCTGTTCAATGTAGGTAGCAAGTTAAATGATCTCGATCTAATTCTGCTTGGAAGTAGAGAATTTGTCGTTGTCGGTGATTTTTAACTCGCTCATCGGGCGCCCACCGCTGGCAGCCGGTTGCTGTTGGTTTTCCTGTTGGTTGCCTTCCTTTGTGTAGCCAACATAATTCCTTTTACGGCAATCTTTCAGCAGATGTCCTGGCTTTTTACAGTAGTGACATTCAATGTTTCCAATTGGTGCCGTTGTGGAACAAGGTTTTGGGTTTGTCATTGTCGGGAATCCTTTGCCATATAACCAATTTTATTACAGTGGAATGAAGTGGGATTCTTCATGGGGTGGTGTGGCGTTTCATACAACTTTTTAGTCTCTTCTTGTGAGTTTCTGACCCGTTTTTCCTCCCTTGCTGCTTGTACGGCCTTGTCTAACGTTAACGGATTCCTGGACACTAATTGTTTTACGGATTCAGTTTAATTTATACTATAAGAAATATAGCTTTACATGTTATTCTTAATACTTCGCGTACCGATAGTAACTGGAATCAAATGGTCATCCCACCGCTGTCAGCAAAAATGTTGTGTACGTCTACAGAACAAAATTAAATAAAGTACGCTTGGCGAAATAACGTACTATATCTTTTATTTTAAACAATGTAAAACAATTTAAGTTACAGTTTGACTGTCGTACAGTGCGTTTGTTATTTGTCGGGGTTACTCCATTATCACTTATTTCGTTCATACTATTTTAACGATCAGACCTATTGGTATATTTATTTTTATAACATATTTAACAGGGGCATAATTCTAGTTTAGCAACCTATCGATTTTTTTTTTTTTTTTTTCAAAATGTGTGTTTTAGGGTGCTTTATAAGAATGTAAAAAAAAAATCCCGGACAAACTTTGTTTTGATGGTATCGATGAAAAACTTCAAAAACTGAATTTTTTTGTTGTGCACATTTTTTTTTTTAAATAAATACTTAGAATAGAATATTTAAAAATTTTTTTTTTCAAAATGTTAGGTTTTTAACGCTTAATAGATTGGTGAAATCAAAACTTACCTATTATACTTACTTTTGAAGTTGTGCTAGTCGAGGAATATTCTGAGAATGGATTTAAATTATAATTTTATGAACAAATGGTGATGTACTTTAAATTTATATAATTAGAATATGTAATATAATATGTTGTATAACATTTTTATTGCAAGGATAAATTGAAAAAAAAATAAAAACGCAATTTATGCATATATTATTTTTTAAATAAACACGAAGGCCCTAATCTTGATGTTTTTTTGGGGATGGTCATGACTAGTGTTGCAAACTTTCAAATTTTTTAATGTAGGAAAATTTTTTTCATGTCCAAGGAGAGGTGTTTCAAAGTAAAAATAAAAAAAACGATTATGGTAGACAATATGATGGATTGTTTGACGAATATATTGAGGTAAAATGATTTTATTTTGTAATATTCTACTTTTTTCGAAGGTGTATCTCGAAAACGGTTACGAATTCGAAAAAAAAACATATGATATAAATGTTTTAAATAATTTCACAAGCTTTTTTCTGTTATAAAAAAATTTCCCTCCGATGCACCGTTTTCAAGATATAAGTGAAAAAACCAAAATGCGTAACTTTACTCCCCCTCCGGCTCACCGCCTAGGTGTCAGGACTTTTGGTATATTAACAACCTAAGCCCCCTGAACAAGTTTCTGAAGGAATCGCTAAGTTACCTGCTCACACACTCTACACCTCATTCCTTGACTGAAATATATAATATACAGCACGTATAATAATATCGAGCGCGTGACCATGAGTGGCGTAAGTCAATAGATATATAACTACGTATATAAAAAAAATGTATTATGCCCGGGTAGGCATTGCGATGTTGTAGTAAATAAGACTACAGAATCTACAATAACAATAAATATATGTTAGACTTCTGGCTTGTGCAAAAGCATGTGACTATCTCACGCTAGGCCTAACCGCAGGATGGCCATGTATGGTCGTGCGAATTATAGAAGGGACAGGGACCCATCGAGGAGAGCTGATGGACAAGCGTTCATCATACGAGCAACCAGCCTCAACCAGAACAGTCTCTAAAGCTAAATAATTAGTCACTACTCACTAACTTACAGTTTAGCTATAAGTTATTTGGACTTGGAACATTTTAATAGACATAATGATTATATTTGAGTATAAATAAATACAAATATTACAATCATATTCGTGGTTTTATTCAAAATACTTCCATCAATTCAACTGTAGTAGTCGAGTACGTTACATGTCTGTAACCACGCTGCAACTGTGTTAGACGGTGCTGCTTATCATAATTGTCGTCAATTGAATAGCCATTACAATTTATTGGGTTCTTTACTCGATTTAATCTTTTATAGTTTATCTAATACCTCTGTCACTTATGATATCAATTATACCACCCAGCTCTACATATAATCTTCTCGATAAATTCAACTATCAAGACTATGGACTCTAATAAATGCTTATTCAATTATGCACATGATGACTATTCTAACATTTTTCTGTGTCTTAATACTTATGGTTGGCATAGTTTGTTAAATAATATTGATATTGATGTGGCTCTAACACAATTTTATGACATCATTAATAATTGTATCGATATGTTTATCCCTAAAAACTCTAATAATAGATCTCATTTCCAAAGTTAGTAGAGCAATTGTTTTAAATTTTGAATTATACAAAAAAAAATTGCACACAAAAAATATAAAACTTCTAAGGATTATAATTGTTTGAGCAGCCGGCTATTCACTACCATTTGGCCGGGCAACTACTTAATTAAAAGAAAGGGATGTTCACGAGTTTGGGTGGATAAGGTGACCGCATGTAAATAAGAGAACGCCAATGTTATAACAATAATAATAAGGTGTCTATTGCAACACGAAAATACAATAATAGAATAATATAATGGGTGGTGAAGACGTCTCTTCAGCAGAGCCCAAATCAACAATAATAAATAATAATAATAATACGTGCGATAATCGCAACAATGATAATATATTGATTACCGATCGGCACATGCGCCTCGGTGGGGCGGTGTATCGGCGGCGGCGGCGGTGACTGCAACAGCTGCGGCGACGATGTCGATGACACGCAGGTGAACGGGGGACGGCGGCGGCTGTTGACGGCGGCACCGGACGATGGCGTGTGACCGGATTACGTAATCTGTAAAATATGACGTAATGGTAATCACGGCACTGATGGCGGCGTCGATCGCGGGATATACACAATAACGATATCAACGGCGAACGCGCGAAAACGAATAGCGGTCGCACAACGAACAACAGGTCGACGTTAACCGGTAATAATAAAGGCGAAACGCAACAAAATAATATAGTATGCACCATGAGGCGCTCGCAATGGCAGCGAACTCGTCGCTAAACGTATAATAATTGACTGCGCGGATCATAGGCGCACCACGAACTCGTCGCGAAAAGAGGGCGAACTCGTCGCTACAACGGCAACAACGTAACGGCCGGACACGAACCACGCACGGTCTGCTCGCATAGAGCGTGCGGCAAAGACACACGACCGGTCTGCACGCAACGAGCACACGGCAACGACGAACTTTAGGTCGCCGGCGGCGACTTGGCTGAAGCCCGGCGTCCACGGACCGCGCGACGCGCTGTCTCACGGACCGGTTGTCACACAATGTAATAAAAGAGGCGGCAAGTTCGAACAATAATGAATACACTTATTCAGCCGAATTACGTTCAAAAAAAAAATTGAATCTAAATTATCCTGTTCAAAATATCTTTCACGTATCCAATCAACGTTGGTTGTTAACCTTAAACATTTTTGGGATTTCATTAGATCTAGAATGAATGAAAATAATATTCCACAAATTGTGTATTTAAACAACACATCTGTTGATAATGGGTATGAAATCTCTATCTCTTGCTGATGTGTTTGATGGGCTCTATTCACTTGAACCAAAACTCTCATCAGGTCCTGACAGAATTCCACCTTTAATATTACATAATTGTTGTTACTCGTTATCTGTTCTCCTATATTTGTTATTATTAAGCTATCTCTTAACTCAACTACTTTTCCCCTCAAATGGAAATCCAGTTTTATCCAACCAATCCTTAAATCAGGTGATAAATCAAATATAATCAACTATAGACCAATTTCCTTACTTTCGTCGATATCAAAACTTTTCGAAAAATTAATCGCCCCAAAAATTAACTTTATATTTAAAAATGCATTTATTAACGAACAACATGGTTTTAGATCGGGCCGTTCCATACAAATTTTAATTAATTTCATACTTTTCTTATTGATTCCATTGAAAGCGGCTACCAAGTCGATGTAATTTATACTGATTTACATAAAGCATTTGACAGCTCCAATCATTCATTATTATTAAAGAAATTAGAAAACTTCGGCGTTTTTACCCATTACTATCATGGATAAAATCCTATCTCTCTCTCATCGTACCCGATTCCACAACTGTCTTTCCAATCCTGTTGTTGTTAGATTGGGCGTTCCTTAGGGCGGGCACCCATGGGTCTTTAACATATTTATTAACGATGTATCACAATATTTTCATTCGTGCAAATGTTTACTTTTTGTGGACGATTTAAAATTATTTAAAATTATTTATAATATCTCAGACAGTGAAATCCTCCAAAACAATTCAAATAATTTTAATAACTGGTGCCAAAATAATTCGCATTCTATTAATGTCGAGAAATGTAACTGTGTCTAGTTCTATAAAACTCATTTTCCTATTCATTTTAATTATTCCATACATTCGTCATTTTTGAATCAAGTCCATTTTATAAAAGATTTAGGTGTTATATTTTCCTCTGTTCTATTTTATAATAACCATATCGACTATATTTGTTATAAATCATCTAAAATATTAGGCTTTATTAACCGTAATACCAACGACTTCAAAAATATTCAGGCATTAACAATGCTCTACACTTCCCTTGTTCGCTCAATTCTAGAATTTGCATAATTTATTTGGGATCCTCATCAACAAACCATCATTGATTGGCTTAATTGTATTCAAATTTCAAAATAAGTTTTTAAGTTTTGCAGAATACCGTTGTAGTACTAAACCAATGTTAAATTCCTTAACTAACAGACGTCGTTTTAATAAAATGGCTCAATTCATTCCCCTGATATTCTATCGCTACTTGCAATCGCTAGTCCATCATTTAATTCTAGGCAATGCATAATATTTAAAAATAATTTCCATAGAATTATATTTATATCCTACATTTTTCCTATCTTATTATTTAGATAAGTTTTACTTATTACTTATTAATTTATTATATGGATAGTTTTTACTATTGAATTACTAGTTTTATTACATATTACTAACAAAAAAAAAAATGTAATATATAAAATTAAATTGAAATATTACAAAAAATATTACATTACAATATTAAATATTATAAAAGCGTTTATTAACAAATATTAGTAAAAAATTAAGAAGTAATAAGTAATAAATAATAAATTACCGTATATAATTATTCGGTTTACATGTTACATATAATGTACTGTGTTATTATCAATAAGAATAAAATAAGTAAAATGGTTATTACCATAAAATGATTGTAGTTCTTAAAATACCTAACGGCTGGTAGTCTGTATGCAATGAGCCTGAAAAACAGCAGGCTGTTTGAAAAAATAATAAGTACTTCGTAAACGGGTTACCCCATTGCAAAGAGCTTAGTTTTTTTGCAAAAAAAAATTAATTTTCCATATGGTCTACAACATATAATAATAATATAGATGGACACATACTTACATAGATACATGTACAAAAGAGATATAATAAGAAATAAATTCTAATATTACGATTTCCTACTTCTAACTGAAATGGTTTATAACACTCTAATACTATAAAAACGTAATATTTTGTCACAGATGGTTAGCTACAACAAATTTCGAGCCATTGGACGCACGAAGAGCTTTTCCCTGTTTTGACGAGCCTGAGTATAAAGCCACCTTCAAGATAAAGTTGAGTCACAAAAAAGGATTGACTTCGATAAGTAATATGAAATTTATGAATCAAATAAACTGGTAAGTCTAATTTATACAGGATAATAAAGTGAAAGAATAAACCATTTATCGTAAAAATAAAATTATAATATTTAATTGAATAGTTTTATACGCTATTATAATATAGAAATTGGTGATTCAATGTTATAGCCCTTCGAATGCAGATTATGTTGTCGACGAATTCGAAGAATCTCCACCGATGTCTACTTATTTAGTAGCATACATGGTGTCAGATTTCGTATACACTGAAGCAAATAGTGAAAATGACCAAGTGAAGTACCGTATTATATGCAAGAAGGACTTAGCCAATCAAACAGAATTTGCCATTAACTTAGGACCGAAGGCCCTGAAATACTACGAGGATTATTTCGATGAAAAATTCCCGCTGCACAAACAAGACATCGCGGCCATACCCGATTTTTCTACAGGTGCTATGGAGAATTGGGGTCTCGTCACATTTCTGTACGTAAAATTAAAATGTGTTAACACCAGTAGAATATAATACTATAATATTGAAGTGAGTCGTATTTTACAGTTATCAATACTGTATGATATTATATTATTATATATAATATAATTATTATTCATTATACTAAATCGAAAATGTCTGTAAATCGAATTTCTAGTTTTAATTTAGGATACATCTCCACGAATATAGTTTACATTTATATTCGACTGTAGCTTAAAGGATTCTTAAATAAATATTTTCAGCATATGGTTATTATGTACACAGAATATTGGGATTATAATATTATGTATATTAATACAGCAGTACACATGGGTTGTTTTGTATCAAGTAGGTACTTGAACGACTGCCAACGAGCACCACGTATCTCAATATTAAATATTTAGTATAATTTTAGGACTATTCATGGTCAATCACATAATATTCTGATTTGGTAAATATCTAATATATTATTATCGTGTCTCCTAACACCACGGTTGACGATCTGACGGTTGACATACAGTGCGTTCAACGATTAAGATACAAAAGAATATTCCGAACACATGACCTCAAATTTCAATTAGGTTTTTCTTACTGCATAAAGGATTTAATAATACATCTATTTTTCTGTGTATGCGCAGTATAACAATTTTTTTTTGAATCGTAACACCTAATTTTAGATTCTGAGCGGAGCGATGAATGTATTGATTTTACAACGATGTGTGTTTTTTATTTCAGATTCTGAGTGTATTGATATACTCGATATTCTTTTATATTGATTATTTTTTATTTAATTGGACAATAGGGTTTGTCTAGAAATCCGTCTATAGTTCTAATTCTAACACCTATAGTCGCGCACGTTTCATTTCTTATTTTTAATAATTGCATTTCAGTTTAAACTAGTTTAGAGCGGGTAGATGAACGTATTGATATATATAATCAATATATTGTGATACAATGATGGGTGTTCTATTTTAGTTTTTCTATTTTGTTTTATTTTTTGTGTCTGTGTACGCAATAAATAGTCGAAATAATGATTTGAGTTTCAACTTCAGATGGAAAAATGAATCCAATGGTTTTCAAAATCGTCGGAAAAACAAAAAAAAGCGGGATTTTTAGGCAAAATCTGTTTTCGACAAAATCGATTTTGGTTTTCTGTGTAACTCTAAAACAAATTACCATAGATTAGACGTATTCGCCAAATGTTTATATTAGCATTTGCTAGACACCATACAATTTTTAAAGGAGTTTAGCATATTTTGAGCTGTGTACGGACGTTATCAGTTTCAAATTTTTTTGGGTTTTTTTTCTATAGATGTCAATAAAATTGTATTCTTTAGGTAAAAAGCTTGAATACAAGGCTTCTCAGATATTGTATTACAATTATAGTTAAAAAATATTTAAAAAAAGGCACTATTTATTTTTATAAGCATTTAAATTTTGATTTTTGACAACATATTTTGGCATATTTAACAAAGGGTTCCACGCGTAAGTAGGTTATCCTATAACCAAAAAATCTCAAAAATATAAAAACTCGGTTTATTATTATGTAGTTTTTATGTTCTAATTTTGAAAAAATTATATATTAAATAACAAAGATTTTAGTTATTTTGTTGTATTTTTTTTTAATATTAATTCAACTTAGTGACTACTATATTAATAATAACTATTAACAATATAAATATAATAAACAATATTAATAATTATATTATTAATTCATCTACGACATTTAAAAATGCCAATGCGAAAAATAAGCATATAAAAGAGTGGATGACAATGGGCCTGCTATGTTCAGTGCGTAAAAAACAGGCTTTATCTTTAAAAGTTAAAAAACACCCCAATAATACTAAATTACGTTCGTATTATATTAAATACAAAAATATTTTCACTTCAATTTTAAGAAGTGCTAAAAAAAATTTAATGATATCTCTTATAGGTAGTCCAAAATTAACTTGGAAATTAATAACAGATCTCACTTTGTCAAAAAATAAAAATAGTAATAACATTAAATCATTAATGCACAAAAACGAACATATAATTCCTTCAGAGGATCCAGTCAAAGCATCAAATGTTTTTAATACGTTTTTTACTAATATTGGTATTAACCTTGCAAACAAAATAAAAATTCTAATCAACATTTTGATGAACCTAAAACAGGTGTAGATTTTGATATGTATTTTAATGAAGAAATTAACAAGCCTGAAATTCTAAAAATTATAAATAATCTAAAAGATGACACTGCTACAGGTTTTGACGGAATATCGGTTAAAACAATAAAGTCTATAGCTGTGGATATTATTGAACCATTAATATATATTTATAACTTAAGTATTTCCAAGTGTACTTTTCCAAACAAACTTAAAATAGCAGTTATTAAACCACTATTCAAACACGGAGATGCTACTAATATAAATAATTATAGGCCGATTTCTATGATAAGCAATTTTGCAAAAATATTAGAAAAAATAATAAAGTTGAGATTGGTAGTTTACATAGAAAAAAATAAATTGTTGTCTAAAAACCAGTTTGGTTTTAGACCTGGGTTGAGTACTGAAAATGCTTTGTACAGTGCCCGTAATTTCATTTGTAATGCACTTGACAGTAGTAAAAAAACAATGGCAATATTTTTAGATTTAGCGAAAGCATTTGATACAGTTAATCATAATGAGCTTTGCAACATTTTACCAAGTTTTGGTCTAAAGAATAACAGTCTTAAATGGTTTAAAAATTATTTAGAAAACAGAAAACAATTAGCTCAAATCAATGACAGTAAAGGTGATGAAATGATTATTCAATGTGGTGTACCTCAAGGTAGCGTCTTAGGCCCTATACTGTTCATATTATACATCAACTCTATATGTGATTTAAAAATTAATGGACAAATTGTGACTTATGCTGATGATACTTGTCTACTGTTTTCGGGTGATTTATGGGATGAAGTTCGCTAAATAGCAACAAAAGAATTTAAAAAAGTAATTAAGTATCTCAATTATAGGAAACTTTCAATAAATTATCAAAAAACAAATTATATAAACTTTTCAATTAATAAAGATGAGAACTATTATGATGAATTAAAAATCTGTTTCTGTGAGAATGAAGATAGTTGTAATACAACTTTATGTCAAACAATATATTATAAGGTCTCTAGTATCAGGTATTTGGGTATAACTTTTGACAAACACATGAAATGGAAATTACACACCAATAATATTATAATGCGTATGCGTACTTTAACTTTTAGTTTTTCCAAACTACGGAACTATTTACCTGTGCAAACTATGCGTATAATTTATTTATCTTTATTCCAATCATAGACATATAAAA
>NC_042494.1:162414954-162416069 GCF_005508785.2 Acyrthosiphon pisum | reverse complement strand
ATAAGAAGGTAACTATTCTATATATAATACAACATTATGAAACATTTGAAGATATGAATAATATAGGGAAAAAAAGAGAAGTAAGAGCTTTTGATGTGAATATAACTTACTACAAAAAATCATTTGGCCAAAATGTATTAATTATTTAGGTCCGAAATATTTTAATTCAATGCCACTACATTTGAAAAAACTAATTTACTCTACAACTGGGAATCTTAAAATTGCAAGTATAAAAGAGCAAATTAACTTATGGTTGTTTTCTTTATTAAGTGTATAAAGATTAAAATGCAACATTCTTTTTTTTTTTTTTTAATTTATTTCACATACTTTTTCTTGTTCTAAATGTATCATTCTTAGATTTTATTTAAAATTTTTATAGTATACCTATATTATATTTGTGTCTATTATTATTATATAATGTAACTCTCTTCCTCCATCACAAGCATATGCTTAAGGGAGGTAGATAATTTATTGTAAAATTTAATCTTAATGTTATTACTTACTTGTATTATAATTTATAAATGTTTTATTTACAATAAATATTTTTTCAAAAAAAAAATAAAAAAGGTGGGTAAGTGGATTTCGCTCTGCTGTACAGTAGGTTACAAGTGGGTCACTGTATAATGGATGGTATTAAATTTTAATTCAATGATATAATATCATTGTATAAGAAAAACGATTCTGAGCGGAGACGGTATGTTAGTCTAGGTATAAGACATAATATTATATTAGGTACTTATAACGCGTTATACATCAACAAAAAACCGTGGTACTATCATAGATATATAATAGTATACTTTAGAAGTTTCAAGTACCCACGAATAATATTATACAATCACAACAAAATAACTAAAATAGTTATC
This sequence comes from Acyrthosiphon pisum, assembly GCF_005508785.2. NCBI lineage: Eukaryota > Metazoa > Arthropoda > Insecta > Hemiptera > Aphididae > Acyrthosiphon > Acyrthosiphon pisum. The sequence goes on along the minus strand of NC_042494.1, from coordinate 162,415,206 downwards.
CTAGGTTTTTAATATGTAATTTCGTCCAAATTTGTACTTAAAATGACTATAAAAATAAACTGCGTAAATGTATTTTTTAGATTTTTTGGTAACAGAATTAATTACTTACGTGGAATCTTGTTTTAAATTTTCAATTCTTAGATACAAAAATTGAACATTTTATAAATTTTTAACTACAAAATAATTTTTCAAATTAAAATTTGATAAATTTTGTCCAAATTTGATCTTTAAATGCTTATAAAAAAAAATTGT
>NC_042494.1:162412797-162414035 GCF_005508785.2 Acyrthosiphon pisum | reverse complement strand
GATAAAACTTTATTGATATTTTATAGAAAAAAAAAACTAAAAAAATTTAAAACTGACAATGTCCGTAAACAGCTCAAAAAGAGTCAAATTATTTTCAACATTTTATCGTATAAAGAAAATTCTGATATAAACATTCAGTTAAATGTTCAAGTATCTACAGTCATTCGTTTTTTAATTACCACAAAATAAGAAAATCATTACATGAGAAATCGAGTGAATATCAAATGTTGTAAAAATATGAATTTCAAACGCTCATAAAAATTTAATTTGACTTTCTTGTAGACATTTTTTTTTGATAAAGATAGATAAACTTATGAGGAATCTTGTATTACATTTTAAAATCTTAGATTTAAAAAGAAAAATTTTTACGAATTCTTAACTCAAAATAATTTGCAAATTTTCGTCATTTTTACGTATTTTGTCAATATTTGAACTTTAGATGCTTATAAAAAAAATTGTGACTATGGATTATTAATTTTTTTCATCTACCTTTGAAACAATATACTAGGAGCCTTCTATTAAATTTCCAAGCTTTTTCAACCAACAAATTTAAAATTTTATTGATATTGATAGAAAAAAAAACTAAAAAAAATGGAAACTGAAAATGTCCGTAAACAGCTCAAAAAGAGTCAAATTATTTTAAAAATTTTATCGTATATATAAAATGCTAATATTAACATTCAGTGAAATTTTCAAGTTTCTACAGTCACTCGTTTTTTAATTACAACAAAATAAGAAAATCGTTACGTAAGAAATCGAGTGAATATCAAATGTTGTAAAAATATGAATTTCAAACGCCCATAAAAATTTAATTTGAGTTTCTTATAGATATTTTTTGTTTGATAAAGGTAGATAATATTATAAGCAATCTTGTATTACATTTTCATATCTTAGATTTAAAAAGAAAAATTTTTATGAATTTCTAACTCGAAATAATTTGCAAATTTTCGTGATTTTTCCATATTTTGTCATTTTTTGAACTTTAAATGCTTATAAAAAAAAACTGTGACTAACGATTTTTAATATTTTTCATCTGCCTTTGAAACAATATACTAGGAGCCTTCTATTAAATTTTCAAGCTTTTTTATCCAACAAATAAAATTTTATTGATATTTTTAGAAAAAAAACTAAAAAAAAATGAAAACTGACAATGTCCGTAAAGAGCTCAAAATAAGTCAAAATATTTTGAAAATTTTATCGTGTATAGAAAATGGAAATGTAAACATTCAGTCAAAATT
>NC_042494.1:162411614-162412747 GCF_005508785.2 Acyrthosiphon pisum | reverse complement strand
ACTTTTTTAATAATCTGACGTAGTTAATATTTTACCTTGAGTTGTGTCACAAGATGCAAGTTTCAGATCAGAATAGTTTATTGGATATCTTAATAAAATTCGTCATATTTAAACGTCATCGAATATATTCTTTTATTTTCACAAGTTAATATAATTCGATGTACATATAACTATGAAGTCTTATTACTTTCTTTTATTATTATATATAATAACATGAATTATTTCTTTCTTTTTACAAGACAAAAAATATTTGAGAAAATTAGTATTTCTCTTACAACCAATTCAGGTCCCATTTTATGTTTTTTTTTTTTAAATAAATATATATATATTATATTGCTCATAAATATTTGATTTATAAATAAATTATGTAAAAATATCTATCTATTTGGTGCAATATTTTTGAGAACACGAGACTAGTATCTAATATCAAAATTGACACTATTATTTCCCTCATCCCGCATTTTATTAACTATAATACTTATATATTCTATATGTGTTATAGCCCAGTTTTAGTGGTGGTGTTAGGACTCTACCGTTCGCTCTTCCGGATTTAATGTTTAAAATCAGATTTGGATTTGTTTTATTAAACTAATATTTTTTTTTATTTTAATAAGTATATACTTTTATAAATAAAAAAAAAATTCAAATCTGTTTTCAAAATTTTTATCGCTTTATTAGATCAATTGGTTTATTTGGCAAAAAACTCGTATAAAAATCGAAATAAAAATTTATATTTAATAAAAAAAATCTTAATAGAATTAAAACAAAAATAAAAACACCTTAATAAAAAATCTATATTGAATTAAAAAAAACTTAATTTCATAAAACAGTTATAATAAATAAAAAATGGTTTTTTTGTTATTTATATACTATTTATAAGTGGGAACATAAATACAAAAGTCAGACAAAAATATTTTTTTTTTTTGGCCACTTTAAAAATAGATTTATTAATTATTTAAATTTGTTAACCATTCGTTTACTAACTGTGCTTGTTTTGAGACAATTTTTTTTTTGTAATTTTTATGAATTATATTTTATTATATGAATCAGTACTTATTATAAATTATTTTTGAGTTAGGTATTATTGATTAATTTATAACGTTAATAAATAAAAATAATTTTAAAAAATGTCC
>NC_042494.1:162410026-162411564 GCF_005508785.2 Acyrthosiphon pisum | reverse complement strand
CCAAATAATGATAAGTAGATAGGTAAGGTATACATAATTGTTCAAACATATTTCCAAGAATATCTTCAAAGAAATTGTGTTAAATCTGATAGACCTGTGAAAGTATTACTCATACGTACATTAAATCATGACAAATTATATAGGTATCATCACAGTTGTACTAGTTTTGGAGCAGTAGCTCCACTTCTTATTGGTTGATTTTGTTTTATGTTATATATGTATGTATATGATTGACAGCCAATAAGAAGTGGAGAACTATGATATAGGCGAAGTAAAGAGCGGTGGATGCGTATCAAAATGCTGTGATGATACCTATATAATTTGTCATGCATTAAATACAAAACAATTTTTTATGTAGGTAATAGGTACTGCAAAATTTGTTTGACCCATACAATTTTATTAAATAATATAATAGGTACTTTTATGAGTAGAGAATAATTAAAATTCAAATCACATGTTGATCTTTGTTACTTTGTAACTTTTTTATAAGTATTATTAAGATATTGAGCTATTACAATATAACCAATATTAAAAATACATTTACGATTTAGAATTTAGAATTTATAATAAAACTAAAAAGTAGGAATAATTATTTAATTGTTAAAATGAAATGGTAGACATGATATTTTGTAATTGTAATTTTTAATCAATTGAATAATTGTTTAATTGTTATCAGACGACTGCAGATAATTGTTAATCAATAAGTTATTTATTAAATATTATCAGAAAACGGTACAAGATTATAATATCAAATATTAAAAATTATAATAATATTAACTTGTTAGTATTTATAAGTTAAATGACAAAACACCTTTTTTTACTAAATTCAAAATAAACGAAATAAATTGATAATTATAATCTATTGATTATAATTATGTATATATATTTATATTATATAACCGTATTTAAAAATAGGTATTACAAAGATGTAAATATTGATTTTTCGTACAATAATTATTTAAAATTTCATCAATAAATTTTCAAGAAGTAAAATAATATGCTATTGCAAGCCACACTAAAAGCGTTCGCGGGCCAAACGAGGACGCGGGTCACGGGCCACATATTTCATACCTCTATAGAATTAAATAGAATAAATAATTCACTGTTTACTAGAAACTAGGAAAAATATTAAAAATCAGGAAATTAACGAAATAAAAATGTCGAAACGTCAATATTTTCAGAAAAATTAACTCTACAAAAAGGCTATCTTCTATTTTTTTTAAATAATTAAATAAAAAAATATATTTTTTGAATTTTTTACCAAAACATTAAAATAAATTAAAACATAAACTATTTATAGTTCATGTCCCGAATTCCATACTAATTTTATTAGATTTTGAATATTTACCTGTTGTACTTACTTGTCGTATGGACGTTGTTTAATGAAATATGGTTTCAGAACAATATGCGGGATATGTTGTCGTGTGTGTATAGCAAATTCAGAAACATGGACGAGAAAGTTAATGGTTATGAAAACATACAACTTTCAAAGTCTCGTGATTTCCAGAGCTTGCGAATACCAAACAAAGGACTGTATC
>NC_042494.1:162401984-162409186 GCF_005508785.2 Acyrthosiphon pisum | reverse complement strand
CTATTACGAGAAACATTGAATGGACATCGAAGTTTTATAATAAAATAGTACATAATGAATGATGTTATGAGTGGGCGCCTGAACACAGTTTGATTTGTATTAATAACTGTACAGTTTTCGGCCACTTTGACATAATACCTATTACGTAACATACTAGAAATATTAAGTTATTCCCATTTTTAACCACATACTTTTTTAATAATCTGACGTAGTTAATATTTTACCTTGAGTTGTGTCACAAGACACAAGTTTCAGATCAGTATAGTCTATTGGATATCTTAATAAAATTCGTCATATTTAAACGTCATCGAATATATTCTTTTATTTTCACAAGTTAATATAATTCGATGTAAATATAACTATGAAGTCTTATTTCTTTATTTTATTATTATAAATAATAACATGAATTATTTCTTTCTTTTTACAAGACAAAAAATATTTGAGAAAATTAGTATTTCTCTTACAACCAATTCAGGTCCTATTTTATGTTTTTTTTTTTTAAATAAATATATACATATTATATTGCTCATAAATATTTGATTTATAAATAAATTATGTAAAAATATCTATCTATTTGGTGCAATATTTTTGAGAACATGAGACTAGTATCTAATATCAAAATTGACACTATTATTTCCCTCATCCCGCATTTTATTAGCTATAATACTTATATATATATATATGTGTTATAGCCCAGTTTTAGTGGTGGTGTTAGGACTCTACCGTTCGCTCTTCCGGATTTAATGTTCAATATAGATTTTTCTTATTTTAAAATCAGATTTGGATTTGTTTTATTAAATTAATATTTTTTTTTATTTTAATTAAGTATATATTTTTATAAATAAAAAAAAAATTCAAATCTGTTTTCAAAATTCTTATCGCTTTATTAGATCAATTGGTTTGTTTGGCAAAAAACTCGTATAAAAATCGAAATAAAAATTTATATTTAATAAAAAAAATATTAATAGAATTAAAACAAAAATAAAAACACCTTAATAAAAAATCTATATTGAATTAAAAAAAACTTAATTTCATAAAACATTTATAATAAATAAAAAAAATGGTTTTTTTGTTATTTGTATACTATTTATAAGTGGGAACATAAATAAAAAAGTTAGACAAAAATATTTTTTTTTTTGGCCACTTTAAAAATAGATTTATTAATTATTTAAATTTGTTAACCATTCGTTTACTAACTGTGCTTGTTTTGAGACAATTTTTTTTTTGTAATTTTTATGAATTATATTTTATTTTATGAATCAGTACTTATTATAAATTATTTTTGAGTTAGGTATTATTGATTAATTTATAACGTTAATAAATAAAAATAATTTTAAAAAAATGTCCGTTATAATTGATGGTACTTACTACCATCGGGAAATCGAAGTTTCCGAAGAATGGGGGAAGTTGAAAATTTCGAAATTGATGTTGCAAATTTTTGCAAATCAGTTTCAAAATATTTGTAATGGTTTGAAGTTGATATCTCAAAGTGGGGGTGCAACTTCACGGACGTAAATATATATAGTAAATAATATTAATACACTTAAAATATTTCAAGTACCTAAGTACGAATTACCTAATAATTTAGTAAAGTAAAAATAAAATAATTTTATTTTTATTTTATTAATTTTTTTGATGTTAGTTACTTCGGCTATTAGTTATAGTTTATATAATATTTGTATTCACATATAGTTTACAATATAGGTAGTTGAGTGGTCAGCAACCGGTGTATCGGCTGACGAGCATCACGTGACGCTGGCACCCGGAAATCGTTTTTTGGTTTTTACGGGTGACGGGGGGGTGTACAAATTTTAGAATTGTGGTTACAAATTCGTACAAATTGTATAACAATTGCTGATGTGGTTTTTGGGTCGATAGGTCAAATACATCGATTTCTGGGTGCCAGCATCACGTGACGCTGGTTAAGTCAATGTTTTTTATTATTTTACGCACTGTTGGGTTTATTATGATTTTGTCTTCCGAAATCATTATTATGACGTTTTCCCTTTCTACAGCCTTGATTATGTCATCGTCTACTTCCAGAATTTTTTAATTAAATATGGGTTTGCCTTCCGCGGCTTTGAAAACATCGAAATCATTAGTCGTGTTGGTTGGACCAGATTGTATCATCCGAATACGTGACAAACAGTCGGCGTTCGGGTGTTCGGGTCCGGCCCGGTATATAATGTCATAATCATAATCGGCTAACTGTAATCGCCAGCGCATAAGTTGCGACGATGCGTCTTTAATACTGAATAGGTACGTTGGTGGTCGATGATCCGTTATAATGTTAAAATGACCACCATATAAATATGGTCTGAAATATTTCACGGCCCATACGATGGCTAACAACTCTTTTAAATTACGCTATAGCTACACTCAGCTGTATTTAACGTTTTACTTGCGTACGCGATAGGTTGATCTTTAGGGACCTCCCCTTGTGATAAGACAGCTCCTATTGCGCATAATGATTTGCGTCTGTCATTAAATTGAATTTTCCCCCTTCCCAATCCGGATAGACTAGTAGTGGAGGGTTCATTAAAGCCTTTTGAGTTCCTCAAAACTATGTTTGCAGTTGTCAGTCCATTTAAATGGTACGTCTTTTTTAAGTAAGTAAGTACGTTAATGGTTTTGCGATTTTTGCAAAGTTATCGACGAAATGTCTATAATAGTTCAATAGTCCTAAGAAAGATTTAATATCCCTTGCATTTTTGGGTTTAGGATATTCTCGAATACATTTCAATTTGTTCAGATCTGGGGAAACGCCCGTTTCATTTATTACATGGCCTAAGTATAATACTTCTTTCCTTTTCAGTAAACTGGACCCATGTACTACGATGTCATCTAAGTACGCGGTACACATCTCCTCAAGGCCCATAAGTACGGATTTCATTGCGCGTGTAAAAGTGGCTGGGGCTGAGCTCAGCCCGAACGGTATGCGTAGGAATTCATAGTAACCGGATTTAGTAGAATAGGCCGTCTTATGTGTACCGGAAGGATCTACATATAGCTGATTGTATCCTGACGCTAAATCCAAAGTGCTGAAGTATTTGGACGCCCCTAGGGATTCTAAGATCTCTATTAAGTTCGGAAGACCATAAGCTTCATTTTCCGTTACTTCGTTAAGTTTCCGATAATCTACACATACTCATAATTTGGGTTTCCCTGTTGGATCTAAATTCTTCTTTTTTACTACGACTAGTGGAAAGTTAAAAGGAGATTTAGAATCGCGTATAATATTGTTATGTTTCATTTCGTTGATTTGTTTTTCGATTTCTTCTTGGTAAGCCCAAGGTAAACGGTAAGGACGTATGTTAATGGGTTTCGTACATCGCGGCGTGTGTGTCACGATTTCGGTAGCGCTAAAATAGTCGCCCGGTAGGTAAAACAAGTCCGCGTAATAAATTTCAACAGAGTTCTAAGATATGATCGCGTTCTTCTTTATTTAAATTTTAAACCGTCGGTTTTAATGGTTGATGAGTTATATATAATTTTATAGTTGTTATTTATTTTGTTTATGTAATAATTATTCAAACCATATGTTCATAATATTTTTTTTTCTATTATATATATATATATATATATCTGTTGTATGATTACAAACACCCTTCTTTGTACCATTTTATATTATTATTATGTATTTGTTTTGTATTTATACAACCAATTATTTATTATTAATTGGACCATATGTTTCTCGTTTTATATATCATGTATTTTTTTGATTCTGAGCGGAGCGAGGAAGCTATTGGTTTTACAATGGTGTTTATTTTTTATTTTTTTATATCCTATACAAAATTCTTACCAGAAGGAGTACTTCGATTTCAACATATAGTACGTTATCTTCTAGCAAATTGGATTAAGATGGTACTTTACACAGGTCATTTTTCGATTTTCTCAATAGTTATTTAACGCCACGAGAAAAACCACTGAAAAATTATGAAAAAACGCTCAAAATGAGATTTTTATTTCTAACGCTTTGTTTATCACCATTGAAACGAATAAAAAATTATAATATTATAATATTAATTCAACTTACGTGATAAAATAAATAATAACAATATAAAATATCCAGACTGACAAACTGTCTCCGCTCAGAATCGTTTTTCTTTTACAATGATATTCTATCATTGAATTCAAGTCTAATACAATGACCCACTTGTAATGTACAAACTGTACAGTAGAACGACATCCACTTACCTGCTTTTTTTTATTTTGTACGCACATGTATCAGTTAAGATCAACGTTTAAATTCAATATTTATAATTAGCCGGATCGGCTACACGAACATCATCTGGGTATTAGCATCGGACCTCCATCTCCGTCGCTGGAATTTGACCATCCAGTTCTTCCAAGTTCTTGTAAGGCACAGCTCACAGGGGGGGGGGGGGAGAATGTTAGAACGCGGCTGAATTCCTACCGAATCTACAAAGTCCAAAGACTTCCCAAGTCGCGTGATGTGCGTGGAATGTTTACGACCAGTCGTTCCCTCTCCATGGTGTCCATACGCCGGCCGGTATCCACGGCTCTCGTGCGGGGACAACTCCTTTGTCTTTTGCCAACGCTTGGACCAGGCGGATTACGTACCACCGGTTCGCGTCGTGTTGGTGGGCCGAGGTCAACCTCGTGGTCATCCGAGTCTGTGTTTATTTACTATTAATATTTAGTCGGGTTGAACGTTGAAACCACTAATACTTTTTGCACACCTTTATACCATCGTAAACTTTCGCATTTCCAGCGAAGACCGTGCTGACCTGCGCCGAGGTCTCGATTATTACGTTATAATTTATATTAAAATATAATGGATTTAATCAAAGATAGCAGCAAATTACTAGAGTCATTGTATAATATTGTTATTTTAGGCATATCGACGGTGTATTTAATAGCGCCATATTCGTACGTGAGTTTCACGTTATTAAATAGTATAACTATTAAAAGGTTATAACAATTATATTATATTTTTCTATATTTTCGTTTAAAATTATTTTCGAACCGTGTGCACATACACCAAACATACGCTTATATTTCGACAGATGTATCTATACCGCCTGACTTCCCACTTACGTATAAGAAAACTAGTTCCCTCAGTGCCAGTGGGAGTGCCGGCAGAAGTGAAAACTTGAATATTAACGTCATGCATTTTTGATATTTTGTAATGGTTAAGTAATAATTTTGCTGAATTGCTTTAATTATCATCATTTAATTATCAACCGTTGTCGACAAGACGCAAAATTATCCGCAGTTTCTTATAATGTAATATTGTTTAATAAGTTCAACCACATTATTATTGAAAAGGTGCAAATCACCAAGTATATTATATTGTTTGAATTGCACAGGCGCGAATCGCCAATCTTTAATTATACTTGTACAGGCGTGAATCGCCACGTTATTATATTTTGTATTATACTTCGCGTAGTGGGCGCGAATCGCCACACGTCAAATTAACTAATATTTTGTATATTATTGTGTATTATTTAATATTTTTATCAATGTTAGGAAGCAGCTGGCCAGCAGTGCTCCGACCAAATTCTGAGTAAACCACTTATTATTATTATATTGTATTACAGCTCTAATAGCTAGCCTCATATTACATGCTATTGAGCCATATTATTATTCTTAGTGGCTCTAATAGCTTGTCTTAGTATTTATTATTATATATTTATTAATTGTGTCGGACGGCCAATTGTTATATTATTTGCCTTTTGGGTCAAAAGGACCGTATATTTATTTGAATATTGTGTATTATTGAAACCTTTATTATATTATATTATATTTTATTTAATGTCGTAAATCCGTATTGAAATTTATTATAACACAATAACACACCCACCACACACTAGCGTTCGATAGTCTTGCATGGCGAACCTGTCCACTTCTATCGAACTGCTAACACACATACACAACTTTACACAGGTCGGTCGGTGTGTGAGTACAGCGCGCGAAGTATTTAAGTGACCCGGCGTCACAGACTATTATTGTACGTTCCCGGCCCAATCAATAGGTTTATAGTTGTTAAAGTAAGAAACGAACAATTTTGATTCGAACTTATTTAAAATCTAACAAAGACCACATCAATAGTACTTTTGCATTTTGTTTTGCTAAGATTACGGTTATTTGACGTCGTTAAACAAAATGCATTATTTAAAAAGGTTGGTAAGTGGATGTCGCTCTACACTACAGTAGGTTACAAGAGGGTCACTGAGGATGGTATTAAATTTGAATTCAATGATATAATATCACGATTCTGAGCGAAGATTGTATGTCAGCCTAGGTATAAGACATATTATATACTTATCTATGGTATTAAAAAAAAATTAACCTATAATAGGTACCTATACATTTAAAGCCTTTAACGGTGGGGGAGGGACGTTTGGTGCCCAAATACTATCTTAATAAAACCCTATTCGTCTGCGCGATCGATCGCACCACAACAGAACATTCGCCTGACGAACCGCTTCGTCCAGTTCCAAAGTGAATGGCGCGGACGTCTAAGCGTGACCGTTGTTACCGACACGTCCGTCCCTGCGTCACTGCGGTCACTGCTGGTTATCGTATCCGTTACTCCGGCTTCCACCGGTAGCAACGGTGACGAGACGGATAATGGCGTCTAGATCCAGCAGTCATATTCTACAGTGGCAGGTGGCATCAATGCCAAAACAGACGATTCAGCTTGAGATCGTGAATCCGCCGAAACTGGAAACTCCGCGGACGTAACAAACGACAATCCAATTTCGGGAGCATCGCCCGAGAAATTAAGAATTAACTTTTGTGCACATATTTAAAATATAATATGGCTGTTATAGTATTACTCATTATAAATAGTAGGTAAAAAAAGAGTGTACTGGAACCTCATCCTGCTGGCTCATCCCTATACCTATTTTTATGCATTTGCTCATTCTTGCTCAACCCACGATTTATCATTCTTGTACACCGACGACTGCTGATCATGCCGTTTAACACATACGTACACGATATACCCTGCCACCCCACTCTTCCTATCTATTGGCCGCTGCGCGTGGAAAATAACCGCTAACCAACCGACTACTGTACCACTGGGCCACCTATTGGCATGTGCTTAATTGATAAATTGTATCTCATTTAACTGATGTTTACGACAATCGCTCACGTACGTACGCGAGGTTTAACCAATCCTGTAAAGAATACTTTTAAATAGTACTTGAGTAAATACTCAAATAAATTTTTTT
>NC_042494.1:162394347-162399990 GCF_005508785.2 Acyrthosiphon pisum | reverse complement strand
TTATTTACATTTTAGATTCTGAGTGGAAAGATAAACGTATTAATTTTACAATGATGTGTGTTTTTTTTATAATTTTAAAATTTTTTTTTTTTTGTGTCTGTCATCACCTTTTAGGACAGTAAAAGTGCTTGGATTTTCTTCAACAGTTTCTTTTCTAATAGGAAAGTGAATCTAGTTGGTACTTTGGGGGGTCAAAAGTAAAAATGTCCCTGTAGTTTTCAAAAGCGCCGTGAAAAACAAAATAAAAATTAAGGAAAAACGGGAATTTTTACGCAAAAACGGTTTTCGAGAAAATTGATTTTGGTGCAACTCTTAAACAAATGACCGTAGGCACATGAAATGTTGACTGAATGTTAATATTTTCATTTTACATACACCAAACAATTTTGAAAATATTTTGACTTATTTTGAGCTCTTTACGGACATTTTCAGTTTCCGTTTTTTTTTAGTTTTTTTTCTATAAATATCAAAAAAATTTTATTTGTTGGTTAAAAATGCTTGAAAATTTAATAGAAGGCTCCTAGTATATTATTTCAATTAAACAAAAGTCCATAGTCACAATTTTTTTTTATAAGCGTCAAGTTCAAATATTGACAAAATACGTAAAAATGACGAAAATTTGCAAATTATTTTGAGTTAGAAATTCATGAAAATTTTTTTTTTAAATCTAAGATTTGAAAATGTAATTCAAGATTCCTCATAAGTTTATCTAACTTTTAAAAAAAAAAAAAATGTCTACAAGTCAAATTAAATTTTTATGAGCGTTTGAAATTCCTTTTTTTACAATACTTGATATTCACTTGATTTATCGCGTGTTACGATTTTCTTATTTTGTTGTAATTAAAAACGAATGACTATAGATTCTTGAAAATTCCACTGAATGTTTATATTAGCATTTTCTATACACGATAAAATTTTGAAAATAATTTGACTCTTTTTGAGCTGTTTACGGACATTGTCAGTTTTCAATTTTTTTAGTTTTATTTTCTATAAATATCAATAAAATTGTATTTGTAGGGTAAAAAACGTTAACATTTAATGCAAGGTTTCCGATATATTGTTACAAGAGCCGTTGAAATATATTAAAAATACATAGCACAATTTTTTTTTATAAACATTTAATGATCAAATTTTGACAAAATTTATCAAATTTAAAATTGAATAATTATTTTGTAGTTAAAAATTCATAAAATGTTCAACTTTTATACCTAAGGATTGAAAATTTAAAACAAGATTCCACGTAAGTAATTAATTCTGAAACCAAAAAATCTAAAAAATACATAAGCACAGTTTATTTTTATAGTCATTTTAAGTTCGAATTTGGACGAAATTACATGTTAAAAAACCTTTAACCTAGAATAACTATATTTTAGTTATTTTGTTGTTTTGTGATTGTATAATTCTACTCGTGGGTACTTGAAACTTCTAAAGTACACTATTATATATCTATGATAGTATCACGGTTTGTTGTTGATGTATAACGTGTTATAAGTACCTACCTAATGGATATTGTGATATTCCTTTGTATATTAGAGGTCAATTTTTTTTAATACCATAGATATAAGTAAATAATATGTCTTATACCTAGACTGACCTAGATTTTGGCCTGTTAACATAGGTTTTAGATTACATTCGTTTTTCAATTATTTTTTTTACTTATTTTCCGTTAGGTATAACGTTTTGAAGTCCTGCATTCAAAACTTTAAATCAAAAAATATATTTTGATGTGTATAGAGGCTACGCTGCAGGCACTCTAATAATCAAATCGTTTTCATAATTTATAGAAATATTGTCAAGAATTTCGAGTTTTAAATTTTATTTAATTACGAAAATGTTTACTACATTTTGAGAAAATTTTATGTCCAAGATATAATATTAATTTGAAAATTAAAAATAATAAAATTGAAATTATACATTGTAATTTACAAAAAAAGTTATCACGCTACAATTTTGATTTTGTTAGAAAATGGTGATATAATATAGTTTTAAATTTGAGGTGCTGGTGGGTCATAGCTAAGAGGATTATTAGTTATTTAACCCGTGTCGTAAAGAGGATGCTACAAAGTATTTAGGTGAACTCGTCTTACCAGTGCGTAACATAGGTAGCAAATGTATGCTCGACAGATCGAGTTTAGCACCGTTAGTTTAAAATATAGAGTGAATCGACCTAAAATGAAACTTGAGGTAAGAACATTACGTGTGTTTGTATATAAGTTTTTACGAAAAGTTCAATTTTTTAGCAAATGTTGCTTATATATTAGCTAACACAGTCGAGTCATTAAAACCGTACTACCTGTGTAGAAATGAGTTAACCACGGAACAAAATTTCCTAATGTGGGGTTATAAAGTAATTATTCCCGATAAGTACAGCATACTATAACTGCTTACAAGTTAGGTCATTGCCTCCGAAAGCCCTGCTTACGCCTTGGAAGTGGCCAGAACAGCCTTGGACTAGGTTACACATAGATTTTTTGGGCCCATTCAAAAATAATGTTTTTTTGATAGTAGTAGATGCAACCTCAAAAAGGTTGGAGGTATTTGAGGTTAACGGCACTACCGCAAGTATAGTAATTTCCAATCTTCAATAACTAATATCGAGGTTTGGAATCCCAAAGTCCATAACCTCGAACGGCGCTAAATGTTTCATGGGAAGGGAATTTGAAACATTCTGTAAGAACGGGGGAATCAAACAGCTGGTAGGTGCACCTTTCCACCCAGAAACTAATGGGGCCGCGGAGTCAGGAGTCAAGACCATAAAACGTTTTTTAAAAAAAAAATAACACCACCAAAATGACTCAAATACAAAAATATTTGATGATGTTTTACAACACTCCACACTCGACAACACTACAGGCCCCGGCAAAATTGCTGTTAGGGCGGAATATCAGAACAATTTTCGACGCATTGCCAAACAGCGCAAATTAAACACAACGGTAAACGTCAACACGAGCTAAAAATAGGGGATACGGTGGCGGTGCGTGACTACCGTAATAACGACCAAAAATGGTCAAAAGGTACGTTAACAAAGTCACTAGGCAAAAATGTCACTGAGGTCGATACGGAGGCGGGTATTTGGAAGAGACACTTAGACCAAACATTAGCGATAAACAATGTAGGGAGCGCGGGAGACACGTTAGATCGGAACGCGCCTAGTGAAAACGTCGGGATTATATCCGAGAATGAGCCTACCGAAATTCCCACCTCTTCCCCTGCACATGTCCGACCGGTGAGAGACAGGAGACAACTAGACCGGTATACGTCTAAAGATTTTAGAAAATAAATCTTGAAACGTCGACTAGGTCACTCAAAGCGTAGAAAACAAAAAAAAAAGTGTAAACCACGGCGGTAAACGGTCGTTTCTTATTGTTAATAATTAGTATTTATAAGTTTATAACTTAACATAGTACACACTGGACATCGAATACCGAGCGGTTCGGCATTTTACTCACTACTGACTAAACTAAAATACCATGGGTCACAACAGAGGAGTGGGAGAGAAACACTGATAAGTGTTAACATTCGGCCATCCTAATCTCTTCTGTCCTCAGTAGAGTTTTACTTGTATATAACATAAATAAAAAATATTTCAAAACAAAAGGAAAGAAAAAAAGCAAATGTTTATGGTAATTAATAGTAATAAAATACTTGTAGTATCACATATAAAAAATTAACTAATACATATTTAAAAACAAATAAACAATAGGACATTTTATTCATAATCTTCAAGATACTTGGGTCTTCTTTTTCTTCGTCCAGACCGTACGTTGTCCAATGCTGTTGATTTCTTTACTTGAATCTCCTCTACAGCTACTGCATTGACCTGCTCTTCATCACTTTCTTCAGTATATTGATCGCTGCTCACATCTGGTATGTTTAAGTATGGTTTCCTTTGATCTATGGCTACTACTCCTTCATACAATTTTTGAGTTCTTTGTATCGCAGGTAAATCTTGAATTCGGTAGCGATCATGGGGTAACACTTCTGTAATCACATAAGGACCCTTGTACTTTGCCACTTTGCCAGCAATTTTTTTGATTCACCTGGCTGTCCCAATACCTGCCGTTGGATCATTACCAGGTCTCCAGTGATGTAAATAGGTGTTTCAGATCTATTCTTGTTATAATACTCTTGTACCTTCATTTGCTCTACAATTATTGATTTCAAAGCTCTAGTTCTTAATTGGTCAATATCACTAGTATTGTTCAAAATTGCTTGCATCTCATCATGTATCGGATCACCATCATAGGTTCTTGGTGTGAACCCAAACATTAATGTAAATGGAGTTGACTGTTTTGATTTATTAAAAGCATTATTTATAGCCCACTGTATTCTACCTATGTCTTTATCCCAATCAGACTCTTCTTTACAAGTGGTAGTTAACATTGATAGAATGGTTCGATTCAGCCTCTCACATTGTCCATTGGCTCTGGGAGTAGCTGTTGCATTTATTATGTGTATAATGTTTTTTGACTTGGACATCTGTTGAAAATCTTTACCGGTATAGGCCGTACCACGGTCACTGATTATCCTGGCCATAGGTCCAAATATACTTATTATGTCTTCCATTAACTTTGTGGTTGTGCTACTCTTGACGTTTCTAGTTGGTTTTAATATTGAAAATTTAGTAAAGCCATCAATAAGTACAAATAAATATATATTGTTTAATTTTCCTTTTATAAAAGGTCCCAAATGGTCAACATGAACCGTACGAAAAGGAAATCCTATCTTGTCAATCGCATGTAGTTGACCTTGACGTCGTCCACCAGGCACTTTATTGTAAAGGCAGTCTAAAAATGACCCTACAAAACCTTTAACGTAACGTTTCATGTAAGGAAACCAGTAGTGACGTTTCAATCTTTGTATAGTATTTTCCACCGCTGGATGCCCCATGTTGTTGTGACATATCCTCACAATTTGGCTTCTTGCTCGATTTGGTACCACCCATAGGAGTTTGTCGTTCTTCCATCAATTACACTATATTCCTCATGAAGTTGTCTTTCAGCTTTGGTCGAAGATTTTTCTTCTTTAAGTCCTAAAATTCTTATAATATTATTCAACTTTTTATCTTGCCTTTGATCGAGTGTCAACCAGTCTTCCTCATTCATCGTATTCAACAATACATTGAAACCTTCTGGTTCTTCTGACAATACTTCTTCATTCGCATTTGGGTTCCTCGAAAGAGCATCTACATGGTTCATTCTTTGTCCTGCCCTATGGTCTACTTCAAAGTCACAGTCCATAATTTTCAGCCACCATCTTGCTATCCTTGGTACTATGTTCTTTTTGCTAAATGTCCATTTGACAGCCGTACAATCTGAGAACAATTTTAAATTTTCTTCCAATTAAATAACTACAAAATTTCTGTAAAGACCACACTACAGCCAACGTTTCTAACTCAGTAGAATGATAGTGCATTTCCTCAGTAGTGGTTTGGCGACTGACATATGTGACCGGGTGCATTAATGCCTGTTTCTCTGCAACAATATTGCACCTAGGCCTACTTGGGAGGCATCACAGTGCACTTCAGTTTCTGCTAATGGATCATACAATTTCAATACTGGTTTGTTTATAAGAATATACTTCAATTTCTCAAATGCAGCTCAATGTTCTTCTGTCCATCTCCACTTAGTTTCCTTTTGTAAC
>NC_042494.1:162388901-162394297 GCF_005508785.2 Acyrthosiphon pisum | reverse complement strand
AAATTGCTGTTAGGGCGGAATATCAGAACAATATTCGACTGCATTTCCAAACAGCGCAAATTAAACACAACGGTAAACGTCGACACGAGCTAAAAATAGGGGATACGGTGGCGGTGCGCGACTACCGTAATAACGACCAAAAATGGTCAAAAGGTACGGTAACAAAGTCACTAAGCAAAAATGTCACTGAGGTCGATACGGAGGCGGGTATTTGGAAGAGACACTTAGACCAAACATTAGCGATAAACAATGTAGGGAGCGCGGGAGACACGTTAGATCGGAACGCGCCTAGTGAAAACGTCGGGATTATATCCGAGAATGAGCCTACCGAAATGCCCACCTCTTCCCCTGCACATGTCCGACCGGTGAGAGACAGGAGACAACTAGACCGGTATACGTCTAAAGATTTTAGAAAATAAATCTTGAAACGTCGACTAAAAGGTTAGGTCACTCAAAGCGTAGAAAACAAAAAAAAAAAGTGTAAGCCACGGCGGTAAACGGTCGTTTCTTATTGTTAATAATTAGTACTTATAAGTGCACGCGATACCTTGTAACCGTTAAATATATTTTTTGTATTTCATACAAATGTTTTTGTATGTATGTAAGGGTAGACGTGTGGTATATTAGTAAAATACACACGATATACCGGTTTTAATTAGTATTAAGTTGGTCATGTAAGAGCCCGGTCCCCACCGACCGGCTTACGACGATTACGGTAATAATTACGATTATTGTATATTATACTGAACCAGTCTATGTTCGGTGTTCGAACCTTGCGTACAACTATGTGGTGTGTTCTTATTTATTTAATACAACCATCACTTAGCCTGCGCATAATCGCGGGATAGAACAGTTTTAATACGTATTTTGTGTGTAAATATATGCGAAATCGTAATATTGTGTTGTAAACTCTTAAATCATAATAGTTTTGTCATAAACTATAATTAAAAAGTCTTAATATAGTGATATATTAAATTGTATTTTTGTACTTATGGTTACATAGGTACTGTAATATAAATACTTATTAACAACAATTACGTATTGATCAACGAACTTATATTTTATTGCTTTAACTTAACATAGTACACACTGGACATCGAGTACCGAGCGGTTCGGCGTTTTACTCACTACTGACTAAACTAAAATACCATGGGTCACAACAGAGGAGTGGGAGAGAAACACTGATAAGTGTTAACATTCGGCCATCCTAATCTCTTCTGTCCTCAGTAGAGTTTTACTTGTATATAACATAAATAAAAAATATTTCAAAACAAAAGGAAAGAAAAAAAGCAAATGTTTATGGTAATTAATAGTAATAAAATACTTGTAGTATCACATATAAAAAATTAACTAATACATATTTAAAAACAAATAAACAATAGGACATTTTATTCATAATCTTCAAGATACTTGGGTCTTCTTTTTCTTCGTCCAGACCGTACGTTGTCCAATGCTGTTGATTTCTTTACTTGAATCTCCTCTACAGCTACTGCATTGACCTGCTCTTCATCACTTTCTTCAGTATATTGATCGCTGCTCACATCTGGTATGTTTAAGTATGGTTTCCTTTGATCTATGGCTACTACTCCTTCATACAATTTTTGAGTTCTTTGTATCGCAGGTAAATCTTGAATTCGGTAGCGATCATGGGGTAACACTTCTGTAATCACATAAGGACCCTTGTACTTTGCCAGCAATTTTTTTGATTCACCTGGCTGTCCCAATACCTGCCGTTGGATCATTACCAGGTCTCCAGTGATGTAAATAGGTGTTTCAGATCTATTCTTGTTATAATACTCTTGTACCTTCTTTTGCTCTACAATTATTGATTCCAAAGCTCTAGTTCTTAATTGGGCAATATCACTAGTATTGTTCAAAATTGCTTGCATCTCATCATGTATCGGATCACCATCATAGGTTCTTGGTGTGAACCCAAACATTAATGTAAATGGAGTTGACTGTTTTGATTTATTAAAAGCATTATTTATAGCCCACTGTATTCTACCTATGTCTTTATCCCAATCAGACTCTTCTTTACAAGTGGTAGTTAACATTGATAGAATGGTTCGATTCAGCCTCTCACATTGTCCATTGGCTCTGGGAGTAGCTGTTGCATTTATTATGTGTATAATGTTTTTTGACTTGGACATCTGTTGAAACTCTTTACCGGTATAGGCCGTACCACGGACACTGATTATCCTGGCCATAGGTCCAAATATACTTATTATGTCTTCCATTAACTTTGTGGTTGTGCTACTTTTGACGTTTCTAGTTGGTTTTAATATTGAAAATTTAGTAAAGCCATCAATAAGTACAAATAAATATATATTGTTTAATTTTCCTTTTATAAAAGGTCCCAAATGGTCAACATGAACCGTACGAAAAGGAAATCCTATCTTGTCAATCGCATGTAGTTGACCTTGACGTCGTCCACCAGGCACTTTATTGTAAAGGCAGTCTGAAAATGACCCTACAAAACCTTTAACGTAACGTTTCATGTAAGGAAACCAGTAGTGACGTTTCAATCTTTGTATAGTATTTTCCACCGCTGGATGCCCCATGTTGTTGTGACATATCCTCACAATTTGGCTTCTTGCTCGATTTGGTACCACCCATAGGAGTTTGTCGTTCTTCCATCAATTACACTATATTCCTCATGAAGTTGTCTTTCAGCTTTGGTCGAAGATTTTTCTTCTTTAAGTCCTAAAATTCTTATAATATTATTCAACTTTTTATCTTGCCTTTGATCGAGTGTCAACCAGTCTTCCTCATTCATCGTATTCAACAATACATTGAAACCTTCTGGTTCTTCTGACAATACTTCTTCATTCGCATTTGGGTTCCTCGAAAGAGCATCTACATGGTTCATTCTTTGTCCTGCCCTATGGTCTACTTCAAAGTCACAGTCCATAATTTTCAGCCACCATCTTGCTATCCTTGGTACTATGTTCTTTTTGCTAAATGTCCATTTGACAGCCGTACAATCTGAGAAAAATTTTAAATTTTCTTCCAATTAAATAACTACAAAATTTCTGTAAAGACCACACTACAGCCAACGTTTCTAACTCAGTAGAATGATAGTGCATTTCCTCAGTAGTGGTTTGGCGACTGACATATGTGACCGGGTGCATTAATGCCCGTTTCTCTGCAACAATATTGCACCTAGGCCTACTTGGGAGGCATCACAGTGCACTTCAGTTTCTGCTAATGGATCATACAATTTCAATACTGGTTTGTTTATAAGAATATACTTCAATTTCTCAAATGCAGCTCAATGTTCTTCTGTCCATCTCCACTTAGTTTCCTTTTGTAACAATGATGTAAGAGGTTTAGTAATTTGAGCGTACCCTTTTACATATCTGCGGAAATAACCCGTCAAGCCTAGGTACTGTTGGATATTGTGAACGTTGAGCGGTCTTGGGAAGTTCATCACAGCCAGTATTTTTTGTTTACTCGGTGCTATAGTTCCTTTAGAAATCTGAAAACCTAAATACTCAATCTTGGTACATAAAAAGTTATATTTATTGGGATTTAACGTAAGATTAGCTTCCTTAAATAACTTAAGTACAGTTTCCAAATTAGTAAGTCCTTCTTCAACTGTTCGGCTGGAAATCAGTACATCATCCATGAAAACCATTTCTATAGGAAAACGTAGGGGTCCCAGCACTTGGTTAATCATACGTTTGTATACTGAAGGTCCATTGGCTCACCCGAACGGCATCCGTTTAAACTCATACTGTCCATCTGGAGTTATAAGTAATTATGTCTTATTTATAGCGTCCTTACTCATCTGTAACTGATAATAACCTGAAAACATATCTAAGTTAGTATATAATTCCATACCCGATAGGCAATCCAGTAGTTCATCTATAAGGGGTAACGGATTACGATCTTTCACTGTTATTTTATTCAGAGCTCGGTAATCTATAGAAAATCTACTACTTCCATCTTTTTTTTTTAACGAGTAAGATCGGAGACGCATATGGAGAGTTTGAATCGGAAATTATACCACTTTTTTTAGATCTTCAACCATTTCACGAACTAATTTTCGTTCCATGTCACTTAGGCGGTAGGGTCAGAAAGTTACCGGTTAATTTGTTGTTGTTATTATTTCACATTCTGTACTCTTAACCATACCCAATTCGTTCATGTTTGTTGCAAAACATCCTCGATATTTTTGTATTAAGTCTGTAAGTGCTTGGCTTTCTTCTTTAATTAGTTGGTCTCCGTGCTCAATGGTCACTTTATTATTTTCCATCATGCTGCCTTGTGTGCTTCTTGCTTCCATACACAGAATAGCTCTACTAATCTTCTCGTTCTTCTTAAACTGAACATCTGACGTTGAAAAGTTTATAACTGGTATCCGTGCATAACCTTGTTCATCCGTAGTTATAACACAACTTTAAATGCAACAATAGTCTGTAATCTGAGCTTTAACATATAAATAAAGTGACTTCTTTTCCGACCATACTTCAATGACATCTACATGGTTCGGCGAAATCACTTCAAATTTCTTAGCCCACAAACTTATTGCACGAGGAGGTAACGTAGGGATATCCATATCCAATATGTCAATTTCTTCTTTAAAATCTTCATATATACGCACCATGTCTCACTAGCACAATGTGCGGTTGCTCAATGAATGGCTGGCCAATTATCAATGGAATGTTTTGCGCATCGTCTGGAACTATATGTATAGGTACTTGAGATGTGGCTTGATCAACTTGAAGTTTATTTATTTATTTATGCATATGACACTCGGCATGAGCTCTTATTTAGATTTAAATTGAACAGAATTAATAGATATACATATTATATAGAATATTAAATAAAATATAACAGACTAATAACAATAAAAACAACAAATAAAACAAAGCAGACTATAATATTATAGGACATGTTCTTCAAACATGGTTGTTAGAGTCGAATATCAAGTTCCTCTAGCAATTTGATCGCCATTGGTCCGCAGATGTGTAGAGTTGCTATCCCTCCTTCAAATCTTCTTCTTTGACATTCCTCAACAATATGGCTTGTAGTCTGTATTAGACCCCACTCGCACAAAGGGGAATCAGTCATGCCCCATTTGTGTAATTGATAGTTACACCTACCTTGCCCAGTTCTTATTCGGTTTAGGGCCGTCCATTGTGCTCGGCTAAGCTCGAACCCAGGTACTCTGCTATCAGGGACGCTAACTAGAAAATGGTTTCGGACGTTAGTGTTTGTCCATTTGTTTGCCCACATCTCCTCTATTGATTTATTTGACCGTGCCATGCTTCATATAGTTTTCTGGAACTAAGTCTCTTGGGTGGGTGGTTTGCTATATCTATTTGTACAGGTAATTCTGGATAGTTGCTCAGATTCAGTATCATTGACTCAGTCTGGACGTCTTGCCTGCG
>NC_042494.1:162386521-162387975 GCF_005508785.2 Acyrthosiphon pisum | reverse complement strand
CTTACCATAATTCCCAATTTCGGTGGCGAGTTTTGCAATCCAGTTGATGCATTTAGGACCAACGTTTTTGAGAAACTCTGGGAGGATTCCATCCGCCCCTGCTGCTTTCCCATTTTTAACTAATTTTAAGACGGTTTGTACCTCGTCCGGAGTAAAAGCTGATGCCAGCTCTGATCTATCTTCGCACTCCTCGAGTGCCTCCTTGAATTTCCTCTTTAATTCGGATTTTTCATGTTTATTTGGCTTAATATTGGACGTCTTGTAGATGATGCTTGATATGGCATTTGCTGTGACATTGCCGTTTGTTCTTGAGGTTTGGGCAGCCCCCAGTTACCTCAGGAGTTCCCAGCTCTTTCTTCTTGAGTGGGTGAAATCCATATAATTATATTGCCATAATCCATCTGTGCCTTCTTCCGTTGTCTAAAGACTTAATTAGTTGGTTTGTGATGGTCTCATCTCCTGTATGTTCATATTCCTTCAGTAAAGAATCACACTCCCAGTTCCAGCAAGGAATATAATTTTGCCTTTTTCAACTAGTTTGACAAACCTAGGGAAATTCTCCGGCAAAGGAGGTATACGGTTGATGTTCTTCTCTATATAGTTTGTGTAGTCTTCCCACTTTGCCTTGCGTAGGTTCCACCTTGGCATTAATGGTTTCTCTATTCTTGGTAGGTGTAAACCTATGTCTATTGCTACTGGTTTGTGCTGTGTTCTGGGGAAGTTATGTAAAATAGTGCGGGAAGCTCTTATGGGTTGATCATGGAAGTCTGTTGTTACAAAACAAAGGTCAGGAGTTGTTGCTGTGCCCCATCTTCCAGAAACGAAGGTGCCGCCTCGTTTGGAATCGTATAATAGGTGCAGGCGGTTGAGTGTCGCCCAGCTACATAGCCGTTCTCCATCTTCATTTTCAGTTGTATAGCCCCAGTTGGTGCTATGAGAATTGAAATCTCCGACGTATACTGTAGGACATTGAGGTGTTGGAAGCATGTAGTGGGACCAGTTGGTTGAAGGAGGCTTATATACATTGTAAATGATGAGGTTATCCAAACGTATACCAACTGTATGTTCGTGACCAGTAACTGGATTGACAAGGCGATCCTCCACCTTATGGTTAACATAGGTGGCCAGACCATGCTTTGGATACCCAATGTAGTCAATCAACCTGAAACCAGGGATCCTCAGACGCCTGGTTTCTCCGTCTGAGATGTGAGTCTCTTATAGGACTAGCACGTCAGCGTTGCTAAAGGTTTTACCGAGTATTTCTGTTTTAGAGCTTGTTAATCCTTCTATATTAAGGTGTATGATTCTTGTGTTTTTCTGTAAGTAATTACATTCTGGGGTGTAATGTTCTTTATTGGTTATGTTTAAGGCTCTTGAACTATCATGAAAAGTCTGTTTATTTTTCTTTTTGTTTTTAAAATTTAGTTTTCGAAATTTATTTTTGAAAGGTTTTT
>NC_042494.1:162385897-162386471 GCF_005508785.2 Acyrthosiphon pisum | reverse complement strand
GATATACATATTATATAGAATATTAAATAAAATATAACAGACTAATAACAATAAAAACAACAAATAAAACAAAGCAGACTATAATATTATAGGACATGTTCTTCAAACATGGTTGTTAGAGTCGAATATCAAGTTCCTCTAGCAATTTGATCGCCATTGGTCCGCAGATGTGTAGAGTTGCTATCCCTCCTTCAAATCTTCTTCTTTGACATTCCTCAACAATATGGCTTGTAGTCTGTATTAGACCCCACTCGCACAAAGGGGAATCAGTCATGCCCCATTTGTGTAATTGATAGTTACACCTACCTTGCCCAGTTCTTATTCGGTTTAGGGCCGTCCATTGTGCTCGGCTAAGCTCGAACCCAGGTACTCTGCTATCAGGGACGCTAACTAGAAAATGGTTTCGGACGTTAGTGTTTGTCCATTTGTTTGCCCACATCTCCTCTATTGATTTATTTGACCGTGCCATGCTTCATATAGGTTTTCTGGAACTAAGTCTCTTGGGTGGGTGGTTTGCTATATCTATTTGTACAGGTAATTCTGGATAGTTGCTCAGATTCAGTATCATTGACTC
>NC_042494.1:162383297-162385797 GCF_005508785.2 Acyrthosiphon pisum | reverse complement strand
AACATAAAATGTATGTATAAACATAAAATGTAGGAATGTACCTAATCAATTCAATTAAACGAGAAACATATAATAATAATATATTGTCTATTATTAAGTATTATTTATTATTTAAACTCATAGAAATGTTCGTACAATTTTTTTTTTTAAGCATATAAAGTTCAAATTTTTGACAAAATTTATCAAATTTAAAGTTTAATAATTATTTTGTAGTTAAAAATGTATAAAATGTTTCACTTTTATAGCTAAGGATTGAAAATGGGGGTCGCGGTTGTGAACGGGTTATAGAATACAAGGGTACACGCAGCCTGGGCACGTGGGTAAAAATTATATTAAAGACCGTGTTTTTAATACCCGTGTATATCCGTATATAATACCCGTTTAAACAAGCTTCCGCGTAATAAGTTATAATATTTAAATAAAATTACTTTATTCACAATCATATCATCAAATGTACTTAGTAATATAATAGCCTTACTAACCGTCTTCGCTTAGAGTCGTTTTTCTTATACAATGATATTATATCATTGAATTCAAATTTAACACCATCCATTACAGTGATCCACTTGTAACCTATACTGTACAGCAGAGCGACACCCACTTGCTCACCTTTATTATGTATTATTTCTATAAAATATACTTTAAAGTCAATAAACCTATTGCAGTTATGTCTCAAAAAATATATATGTATACATATTTTGTACCTACAACCTAATACCTACAATATTTACAAATAACAATTGTAGTGTTTTGGTATTTGTATTAAAATAAATAATACAATGGTTTGCCGGTTCTAAAAAAGTCACCTAAATCCCCCTTTAATTACACCACAGGTGTCTGGTATATAGCATATAGGCGCAATAATGTGGGACTAGGAGGGGGAGGATAAAAAGCCCAAATATTTTTTATACCTATTATGTTAAATTTCATCAATATCAATATTTTCTTCTCAAGTAATTTTAAGATGAGCTTATAAAACATTTTCAGTATTAAATATTGTGGAGAACATACGCTTGTTCTACACTTATGGTTGAAAAAAGTTGTCTGAATGTCTTACGTGTTATTGTGTAAATAATTGTGTTAATACCACAAATCACGAATATAAATAGTGAGTAGGTATCGATATTAATTCAACGGCAGTGGGCATCAATGAGTTAAAAAGTTAAAAGTTAAGTTACTCTTAACTAACTTAAATAACAACTTACATTTATATTGTTACGTTAAGTTAATTTTATTCCTAAACCACAGATTAAAATATATTGAGTTTTGTAAAAATAAATTTAAAAAAAAAAGTAATTTTAAACCAAATTATGAAATATTATATTAATTAATAAATAATAATTAATAATAATAGTTATTACATTGAACACTCCCAGAAATTCACACAAAATTAATAATATTACACCAATACGTAATACCATTGATTATAAATAGTAATATGTTTTTTTTATTATTTTAAACTTAGATATTCCTAGCCTAAGGCTATATATATCTAGGGATATTTGACAATATACTTATTAGTTTTAACAAGTATTGACATGATCATTAAAAATATTTTTAAGTACTAAGAATAATTAACAATTGGTAATTTAAGATAAACAGAAGTAACAATGTGATTACAATAATATTCTAATATTTACATATTTACAATAATTTAACAACTATAAGTAACAGAGAGGTCGTAGAGTGATCTGGTAATACTTTGTACGTATCATATTATGAAAGTATATATATTTTATTTAGTATTATTGTTTTTTGTAATATATTATAATTATTGAAAAAATGACTGTATTTAGTTTAAGTCCAAATATAAAATATTAGATTTTAAATTATTTTATACTTACCGAAAGACGAAACTCGTCCTGTCTTCGTATATAGTATGACATGTTGCCTTGAATGATTAAACGTTTAAAGTGAAATAATTATTTAGCTAATAGCTTGTAGGACTAAAATAAAATTAAAAACAATCAATTTGTGGATATTTGCCTGGACGGCCAGTAAAAACATGTCTCATTGTCGAGTGCCACGTGCAATAAATTGCTTTCTTGCATTGTATTATTTGATGGATACCTATAATAATGCGGGTACCTTATATGTACCTATACGAGCTACAGTGAACGGTCACATGGGTTTTCCATTCTCAATAATTATTTGTCTAACCAAATGATATTATACGTCATTTAAATAAATAATAAAATTATCTAATAATTTCAAACGTAGACATTTTTACAAAAAACCGTTGTCACCCAGTAATTAAATATAATATCATCTACTAAGCGACAAAAAGTTATCACTGGGTGACATTTGTGTCGCCCAGTATATTATTTAAGATATCCAGTGATTGGTCGTAGGTATAATTATTGATTATAAATACTAGTTTTTATAATCAATGGTATAAGGTTCATCTGATCTATACAGTATGTTTACACTTATCAGTGTTTCTCTCCCACTCCACTGTTGTGACCCATGGGATTGTAGTTTAGTCAGTAGTGAGTAAAAC
>NC_042494.1:162371964-162383197 GCF_005508785.2 Acyrthosiphon pisum | reverse complement strand
TTCCGTTATGTACCGACGTCAGTACTGGAATTAGAGCCGTATAACCTGTAACGCATCCGTGAATAACGGTGTTGTTAGTACCGTCTAGCTTACGCTGGTTAGGGGGGAAAGTGCTGTATATGGTGCTGGAAAATGTGTCCGCGTATAACGGTGATTTTATACCGTCCGGCTCACATTTATGCCACACACAGTGGGGAGCAAGGTGTCTTGAACCGCTGTTTCTGGCTTGTATTTATTTTATAACGAGTCGTTGTTTTGAATGTAGTTTGTTCACTGTGGTTTCCGTGATTTATGTTCGTTCGATGAGATTTAAAAGCGTTTGGTTGATGATTATGTGTAGCGCGATTTATACGGAGTTCAATAATCTAATAAATTGGATGTTATATATCCGGGTTCCTCCGGGAAAGGCGTTTTCCCGGAATGTGGCACACGTTCGCAATGTGGACGTTCGACCACGCTATCTGTATTGTACGTAGGTAACAGATTTTAGGCGCACGGCCGATGTTTTGGCAAAAAGCGGGCGCGAGAGCGCACGATGCGTATTTGAATTATTGGAGTGGTAACAAGCCACTAGAGTGAGTCACATATAAATGTTCACGTCGTTTTGTTTCGTTACATGTACTTTAATAATAATTGTACCTACCTATTATAAATTACTAATATATTATAGAATATTATATAATTATTTAATTTGTTTAATTGTTTAGTGAGTTGTTTAGACTCTAGGCCGCTAAAACGAATTCCTTTCAATGATCTTTATCACATGCCTGTTCCATTCAACTCTACACTTTTGTAATAATGCCATGATACTGTTCTTCCATCTAGCTTTGTCAATCTGATGCATTTTACCACATCTTCTCTTTGAAAAGCTGGTATAATTGAGCATTATCTGTATATATGTTTCAGTTAAAACCCGAAATCCAACAAAACTAGTTTCTACAAATCACTTTAGTTATTTATGGTGTTCACTAGTTAAAACTAGAATTCACCATTGACTATAGGTATATTAAAATGTTTAATCAATAGTATAGGCTAGTCTGTCTCAGCTCTGTATCGTATTTTTGTAGGCAATGATTGAATTCAAGTTTAACATATACCCAAGATCGATACAGTTTACAGTGACGTATTCAAAAACGAAAAACATTCAACAGTTAACACCTTACTGCATAGAGAACAGTAAATGGTTACTCGCTTGCATTTTTAAAAATGTATTTCCAAATTTGTTAATATTCAATATAACAGTGATCTATTCAATGACGGCGTAAACTTGATTCCTGTACAGAAAAATGGTTGACTATTATCTTACTATTTATTCTTTTATTTTCTAGATAATTTGTTCGTCATTAGTAGTATACAAATGTTGTTTCTGATGCCTAGTCCCTATAGTCCCTAGTCTATCCACGCTCCTGATATCGCGTACGTGCGTGACCATATCACACCATACCCCTCCCCGCCCAGCAATGTATGTTAATAAGGCCCCATTTTGATTTTTTTTTTTTTAGTTAAATAAATAATGAAAAATAAACTGGGGAGCCTCGACCTCGAACCCTCGACTTGTACATATTCGCACCCCTGAAAAAATAGTGACACAAATTAATATATCAAAATAACAGTTAACAGTACTTTTTGGTCTCTCTTGCAATAATTTTTTCTTTGTATTTCATACATCTTCTATACATGCAGTTTTCCTATTTCTCCTCGCCAATGCCGTTTTCACCAGTGCGTGTTATTCAGGCTCATCACGTCGTGTCCAACAAGTTCTTCTTATCTCCTTTCTGGGACCAACTGCGGTAAGTAAAACGTGTATCTTATAACTAACGGTACGCGTAGCGACTAGCGTTGCCAACATCATACTGGTTGGCGTGCATTTGGTTATCTATCCGACACCGTTTTTACTTGTGCAATTCTGTCGACTGTGCTTGCCTTCTTCTGTTACTTGAGTGGCCTACACTTCAACCAGTTTTTTGCTTTCCACTTTCTGCTTTTACGTTCCTGGGTTGAGTTGCCTTACCAATACCATGGAAGCTGTGAATGCCAGTACCTCATCTTCTCACGCCGTCACTCACTCAAATTCCACTAAGATTGCGTCTAACGCAAACTTGAGCCCTAATCAGAGAACTAATAAGTCTACTAACGCCGATATTATGGCTACGCTTAATGATTTTCGCGCCGAGCTCCTAAAATCTAGCAAGGTTCATTCTAATGCTTCGTCATCTCAATTCAATGATCTAAAAGGACTATTTTCTCTTTTTGACTTAGAATATTTTCGTTAACAACGTATTGCGGGACTTAGAAAATATTCGAGAAATCGCTGGTGGAATAGTTTCAGGTGATTGAACTAAACCAGGGTTACCTATCAAAAAGTCGTCAGAAACAGAGATGACTGAGGATGCCAAAGCACGTTGGCAAAGGAATACATATTCTTGGCTAAAAGTTGACAGTAAATGTCAAAAAATAATAGTTAGGTCAATGGACGATGGTCCATAACAATATTTGTTTAACTGTGAGTCTGCATTTGAAATGTGAGAGATACTGCTGAGTATTTACGAGCAGAAGTCTAAGGCAAGTATACATTTGCTTCAACAGACATTTTTTAGTTATTTAAGGGAACCGACAGATGACATGTCAACGCATATTTTATTTTAAACTTGGGAAAAGAGTTTGAGGTTAAAAAGGGAAATTTCGAATATTTTCTAGGTATGGAGGTAGACATAATGGAAAATGGGTAATTATTTGTATATCAGACAAATTATGCATGTAGCATAATTAATAAATTTAATATGCTGGACGCCAAGGAACTTTTGAACCCGATAGACAAATCTCATACACTTGAACCAAAAGGAGATACGGAGATATTGAGTGAAGAATTTCCTTATAGGAAACTAGTAGGTAGCTTACTGTTCTTATAACAGGTAACAAGACCAGATTATCATATGCAGTGAACTTTGCTAGTCGTTATTTAGCAAAACCAACTAAAGCTCATTGGAACTTGATAAAACTGATTATACGATATATCAAACGAACATTTAATTATGGCTTGTATTTTAATAATAATACACAATTGTTATTAGAAATATTTATTGATGCAGATTACGCAGGTGACATTCAAACACGATGTTTGACGTCAGGATACTTATTCAAATGTGGGTCAAGTATAATCTCATGGACATCGCAGAGACAACATTGCGTGTCACTGTTTCGACAGAGGCCGAATATATAGCGGCGAGTGGAGCAGTAAAAGGGATCATGTAGATTAAGCGGTTGATAAAAAGCTTATCAAAAACAGGTGATAAACAACCAGTATTATTCATTGATAATCAGAGTACTATACGTTTAGTTAATAATCTGGAGTTTCATAAGAGGACAAAACACATAGACGTACGATATCACTTCATTCGGGAACACAGACTTCTATACTACACTAGATAAGGAACTCTTATACAATTTACATTGTTACAAATGAAGCTCAGCTGTGAACGGCCGCCATTTTGTCGGTTGGCAAAACATTTCATTTATTATACAAAATGTATTAGGAATAATATTTTTTTTAACGGTCAAATAAAATAGTAAATGTAAAATGACTTATATAAAAAATTTTCTATATTTTGTAACCTAAATGTTTAGAAATAATAAAATACGATATAAAATAAATCATAATATCATCTTATTTTTCATATGAAATACCATACAATTGCCAACCGACCTTGAAGCTTCAATTCATGGCGGGAGTTCGCTATCTAGTACTATATAGAAATCTGTGTTCGGGAAAATTATGAAGATGGACAATTTCAATTGCAGTTCATTGGAACGGAGGACCAGATTGCAGACATTCTAACAAAGCCTTTGGTCAAGGAGCGTTTCGAGAAATTGCGGTCAGCCATAGGAGTGACTACGATTAAAGAAATTATTAATTGAGGGAGGGTGTTGAAATTTACAATTAATATTAGTAGTCAACCTTGACACGTGTGTACAATTTAGTATCTAGTTATACGAGTATAAGACTCTCTCTCTATACGGATGTAACATGACCTCGGTTGTGAATATATATAGGGCCTTTGAAGTATGTAAAACCCACTTGAGCAGGCACCGTCGTACAATGTGTGTGCACTGTCACAGTTAAATTGTTCAGTTGTACGTTATTATATAATATATATTATACTTATACGTAATCATATTGTCATGTTATTATTCATTTATACTAAGACGAAAGTCATTAGTCTGTCGAGCTTCACTTTCAACAGTTTAAACTTGCAGGAAGACCTAGAAAGATTTGTTAAGTGGGCTGAAATTATTGGGTTATCTCATAACATTAACAAATGTAAATCTATGTCATTCACCAAACGTCAGTCTCCTATTAAATTAATTGAACCATCCTTACCCCCCGTTGATAGTGAAGTTAGTGATCTTGGCTTCATCCTTGTTACTTCACTGTGCCCTAGAGTCCACATTGACCATATTACATGCAAAGCAAATAAAGTATTAGGCCTCATAAAGAGCAAAGGAACTTAAATTGTCAAGATCCCTGAAGGCATTATATTGTGCATTAGTCAGATCGATTATTGAGTATGGTTCCGTGGTGTGGAACCCTCACTTTATGGTACACAGCCAACAAATTGAGCGTGTCCAGTACAAGTTTTTCAACTTCACAGGTTACAATTTAAATATTGTCCATCCACACATGACTATACCCGGTACTTTAAAACTTGAACTTACTAGCTCTAGCCGATCGCCGTAATGCCCGTGACCTAACCTTCTTTCAGAATATCATCTGTGGTAAAATTGATTCTCCCTCACTTAAATATATCTAATTTATAATCTAACTTATAAGACATTTTATATAATTATTGGTAAGTAGTCAATGGGTATTAATAAGTAGATTTAAGGGTCCCAGTGTCAGTTTTTCAAATTTTCCACAATTCTATACAATTTGAAAATTACATTTTATATTTTAGTTGCCACCTCAATTATAAGACTTTTTACTAATCTACTACCTGATACCTATTTATGGTGGTGGGGGGTGGATTGGTAGGGTGTATTATATCGAAAAAAATGACTACCTACAGGAATACCTCTCAAGCTTCTAGAATTGTCGGATTTTAATGACTATTTTTTTATGTGAAAGAAGAAGACTTCCTACATCCCGCATCGATCTCTGATTTTGTATTTTATTTAAAATAATTGTATTAAAAAATTTGTAAAAAAATGGTTTTATCTTTTTTTTTTAGACATATTATAAAGTTTAAGAATAAAATATTGAAAAACAGAGATCGATGTTTGCTGTAGAATATTTCCCTCTAGCAATTAAAAAAAAAATTATGAAATTTGGTTGATTCAACAAGGCGGTATCGTTATTCACGCAGAGTGTATTTTTGAGGACAAAATGGCATCGGCCGCGGCACCCAGCGCCGTAAGTACCATTTCACCTTTGTTTTATTGTAAATTTGGTTTCAGTTTGACTGCTTGGAAAAAATATTTTTTGATTTACGCCACATAAAATTGAATAAAATGTATTATAATAATATTATTTATAACATTTAAGATCAATAACACTAAAATATAAAATAATAGGTAGGTGTGTAAATATTTGTTATTATTACATGTTTTAACTACTTGATACATCTTAGATACCTACTTTACCTTAAAAAAAATATTAGTTTGTACTTTTGAGATAATATTTTTTAATACAACATATTATAATATATTTTATAAAACTACTATAGTTATTCTAAAAATAGTTAAACTAGACATTTTGTATTTAGCTATTTAATGTAATTTTACTAGCAAATTTTTTTAGTGGTATTTTGAAGTCGATCAAACAAAGTGGAATAATTTAAAACCTGTGTTCAAGGTGCTTATAGACCATCTTTGCCATATTTAAATTTGCGAACGAATTATTTACTCAAGTGATATGAAGAATAATACATATGGTGTTCACTAACAAATAGTGAAAAATATTATTCTCTTGATCATATATTAAATTATGTTACTGGTTACATACTAAATAAACAACTCATTGTGCACATTATTTGTTTTGTACCCAGGGCGTGTGAATTAAGAACATATTGCTTATCTAAAGAATAAATCGAGAAGTAGTATTCTATTTTATTTTTGTTCGACGTTCAAATTATTTTTTATTATTTTCTCATATTAAAATATTAAATTAAAATGATTTTTAATAAGCAATATTTTATAAAGCTTACATTTATAGCAATTTCCGTTTGGGTTATTCCGGCAGCTACTGAACCAGATATATTAAAATTAAACGGTAAGGATTAATGTATTAATTTACAATTATTATAATATCTGTATTATAATTTTAATTTTTTTGAAATTTAACAGTTATAAGTTTTATAATACTATACTTAATTTAAATATGAAAACAGTTTTCACGTTATGATAATCTAGAGACAAACAGAACATACACAATTTCTCACTTTTCAGTTTAACATAATAATATGATATAATTAATAAAAATATTATACCTAGCTAGCGATGTTTTAAAAAGTATAAAATATTCTTACATTATATTGGTATAAGCTTATTCTAGTATATCAGATGAAGTATAATAATATGTAAACTCACAACATTTGTTAGAATTATTTAAATTATTTAAATTTTTTTCGTCAAGCAACAATAACTTATTAAAACTAATATTTTTCACATTGGTGTAGAACTTAATTAAAGATAGTTGTTTAGAATTTGTCTCGAATTCAATGACTTATACAAAATAATCAGACAGATGGTTTTAAATAAATTTTTAATAGATTACCTAATTTGTAGTAAATATACAAGATTGACTTAAAAATTATTTTTTTTAGGGCTCTGCCAAGGTAATGTTTTTAATTAGTGATCATATAGAAACTTTAGTGGTAATTTGAATAGGATGTTCATGTAATATATACATAATTATATCTTTTCTACTTGTATATTATTTACTATTTATATATAATATTGCGTACACACTTTAAATTACCACCTTTTCATATACATATATAAGGATATAATTAGATAATAAATTAACTTACCCTAATTTGAGTGTAGACTTGCTATATTATATTTGGTAAGCGAAAAAAGAAGAAATAGGTTTAAGATTAATTTACTTGTAATTATTTTTATTAATTAAGAACACAATAAATATATTAAAGATATTTAAAAAGTAAATTTGTTATTTAAGACACACAAATATTAGGTATCTCTTTGCTCTTTGCTTGTGTGGCTGCCCTAGGGCATTTCTACTGTGCCAGGCGTTTAGCCTATGCCAGTGGGTTGAAATTTTATTTGTGAGTGGTGTATGGATATTTATTTAGCGGTTGCCCATTTTAACGGACGATTTTTTGGGGTTTTACGACGTGTTTCACCAGGTTTGTGACCGAGGTTTCTTATGTGTGGGTACTTTGAGTATGAGTTCTTGTGAAACATCGCAGAAGCCTGACTGGTAATGGTTTCTCTGATGGTTTTTAATCCTGCGGAGCTGCGTAGAATATCATTCCTGACAAACGTGGGGTTGCCCGTGATGGTGCGGAGGCCAGTTGTTTGTACAGCCTCAATTCTTTTCCATTGATGCGTCGGAACAAGGGGAGCCCAAGCTGCACCAGCGTATGTTAGAATAGGGATGACATACATTTTGAGAATTAGGATCTTAGTTTTTAAAGGTATTGGGCTTTTCTTATTGATTAGGGGGTATAATATGCCCCTGACAATGGTGGCTCTTTTTATGATAGTGTTTATGTGCTGTGTTACACCAAGGCGTCTGTTAAGTGTTACACCGAGGTATTTCACATTATCAGACCATTTTATTGGGTGATCGTTAATTTTAATTGGAGGAATATTTTTGGTGTTTTTGTTTCCGAAGAGTAGTGCGACGGTTTTTTGTTCATTTATCTTTAGGCGCCATCGTTTGAACCATTCTGCGGCCAGATCTACTTGTTTTTGCAGTATGAATGCTGCCCATCTGGCGTTGTGGTTTTGGGCGGAAAACATTGTATCATCGGCAAATAACGCTAGGTTTGCCTTAGGAATTAACGGTATATCATTTGTGTATATTAGGAATAGGGTGGGTGAAAGACAAGAGCCTTGGGGTACTCCAGAGAGGATTGGGCGGCTTGTAGATGTTTGGTCTTCTTGTTTGACTGCAAATGTTCGGTTTTCAAGGAATGAGTGTATGATTTTGATTAAAGCTGGGTGGATATGCATTTTGTTCATTTTAAAGAGGAGGCCATCGTGCCAAACTTTATCAAAAGCTTTTTCCACGTCAATAAAAACTGAGGCTGTATTGATTTTAGAGTTCCAATTGACAGTTATTTCATCCATCAGGTTGGTCAATTGTTGAACCGTCGAGTGACCTGGACGAAATGCAAACTGTTCTTTCCTAATTGTTTTAGCAGTGGTTTTTTGGATGTTTTCAAGGATTACCCTTTCGTATACTTTTGAAATGGAGGACAGCAGGGCAATAGGACGGTAGTTTTCAGGAAGAGAGTGGTCTTTACCCGGTTTGTGGATCGAGATTATGACTGCTTTTTTCCATGTGGAAGGGAAGTAATTGAGCCTTAAACATCCATTTAAGATGTTTGTAAGGGTCAATAGTTTATTCTTAGGGAGGAGCTTTAGAGCCGTATTAGTTATGAGATCTTCACCGGGTGCTTTCCTTTTAGGCAAGTGTTTGATGATTAGTTGAACTGAACCAGGTGTTGTGTAGAGATCGGAAGAAGCGATAGGTGAAGTACGGATATTGTGAGCCAGTTCTTCTACTTCTAAGATGTTTGGGCCGGGGTTTGGTTTAAATTGTTTTTCTAGTGATTCCGCTATGAGTTCAGCTTTAGCTTTTGCGTCGTAAATTAGACCGTTTGGGCCTTGGAGAGGATGAATCGCTGGTTTTTTGTTAATTAAGCTTTTGTTTATTTTGAATAGTGATCCGTCACTGGTGTCAAGGGAGGTAAGAAACCTGTCCCACTCGTCTTGTTTATGAGTTTTTAAAATAGATCTGATAAATTTCGTTTTGGAGTTCAGCCTGTATTTGATCGCTGGATCTCTGTTTCGTTGCCACTCCCGACGTAGCTTGTTCTTGACCTTTATTTCATTAAGTATTTCAGATGGGAGGGTGTTCCTTTTCGTTCCTGTTTTGGATTGGTATGTACATTCTACGACTGTCGATTTTATGGTTTCTGTGAAGGCTGTTATAGCATGATCTATATCCTGGATGGAAGCAGTGCGCGGGTGAGTGTTAGTAGTATCATTTGAGAGTAAGGTAGAGAATTTTTTCCAGTTTACTTGTTTGCCTTGTGAAGGCGGTGAAGATGTTATGGGGGAGCTGGAAAACTCTAGAAGGATTGGGTTGTGGTCTGAAGGCAGTTGATTTATATTAGTTTGACGAGTGAGCATCGGTGTTCTGATTAAAGCTATGTCTAAGATGTCAGGACGATGACCAATGTATGTTGGAAAATGGGTTGGAGTGTTAGGTGCCACTATGACGTAGTCGTTTTGAGAAAGATGGTTGATGGTTGATACTCGTTCAAGAAAATGCCCGGTATGTATAGTGCTTGCAGTACCGACTATTAAACCGTGTTAAGCCGCCGCGTGCGGCTGTGTTTGCGTTCGGTATGACAAGTGGCTTTACTTGCTCAGTTTTAGGGTTACGTGTGTGGGGATGATGTTTTTGGACTCGTGAGAATCTCTTCTACACGTAGCCCACGGTTTTAAGTGTGTGTGACAACTTAGGGCCCTATAATGAGGGTGTGAAGTTGTCCCGGTCGTGTGTTTGGCTTTTACTGGTCTCTGATTGGTGGTTCTGAAAAGGACCGTTTTATAATGCGTGATCGGTGTACCGTTACAACGATAATAATATATTAGATATTTACCAAATCAGAATATTATGTGATTGACCATGAATAGTCCTAAAATTACACTAAATATTTAATATTGAGATACGTGGTGCTCGTTGGCAGTCGTTCCAAGTACCTACTTGATAAAAAACAACCCATGTGTACTGCTGTATTAATATACATAATATTATAATCCCAAAATTCTGTGTACATAATAACCATATGCTGAAAATATTTATTTAAGAATCCTTTAAGCTACAGTCGAATATAAATGTAAACTATATTCCAGGGCTTGAAACCGATTTTCGATATCGATTTTGAATACCAGTTTAAACCGTTAAAAACCGAAACCGAAATTGAAACCGAAACCGGAAAAAATTAATACCAGTATCTGAAACCGAAACCGAAAACGGAAAAAATCAATACCGGTATCCGAAACCGAAACCGAAACAGGAAAAGTTTTTTTCGGTTTCAAGCCCTGCTATATTCGTGGAGATGAATCCTAAATTAAAACTAGAAAATCGATTTACAGACACCATACATTTTAGTATAATTAATAATAACTATATTATATACAATAATATAATATCATACAAAATTGATAACTGTAAAATACGACTTACTTCAATATTATAGGTATTATATTCTATTGGTGTTAACAAATTTTCTTTTTACGTACTGAAATGTGGCGAGACCCCAATTCTCCATGGCAGCTAGAGAAAAATCGGGTATGGCCGCCATGTCTTGTTTGTGCAGCGGGAATTTTTCATCGAAATAATCCTCGTAGTATTTCAGGGCCTTCGGTCCTAAGTTAATGGCAAATTCTGTTTGATTGGCTAAGTCCTTCTTGCAAATAATACGGTACTTCACTTGGTCATTTTCACTATTTGCTTCAGTGTATACGAAATCTGACACCATGTATGCTACTAAATAAGTAGACATCGGTGGAGATTCTTCGAATTCGTCGACAACATAATCTGAACTCGAAGGGCTATAACATTATATTATCGTACAAAATTATTCAATTAAATAATATAATTTTACTTTTACGATAAACGGTTTATTCTTTCACTTTATTATCCTGTATAAATAAGACTTACCAGTTTATTTGATTCATCAATTTCATATTACTTATCGAAGTCAATCCTTTTTTATGACTCAACTTTATCTTGAAGGTGGCTTTATACTCAGGCTCGTCAAAACAGGGAAAAGCTCTTCGTGCGCTCAATGGTTTCGAAATATGTTATAGCTAACCATCTGCGACAAAATATTACGTTTTTACAGTAATACAGTGTTATAAACCCATTTCAGTTAGAAGAAGGAAATCGTAATATAAGAATTTCTTATTATATCTCTTTGTACATGTATGTATGTATGTGTCCATCTATATTATTATTATATGTTGTAGACCATAT
>NC_042494.1:162370287-162371274 GCF_005508785.2 Acyrthosiphon pisum | reverse complement strand
CACAGTTGCAGCGCGGTTACAGACATGTAACGTGCTCAACTACTACAATTGAATTGATGGAAGTATTTTGAATAAAACCACAAAGATGATTGTACTATTTGTATTTATTTATACTCAAATATAATGATTACGTCTATTAAAATGTTCCAAGTCCAAATAACTAATAGTTAAATTGTAAGTTAGCGAGTTGTGACTAAGTATTTAGGTTTAGTGACTGTTCTGGTTGAATCGTATGATGAACGCTTGCCCATCAGCTCTCCTCGATGGGTCCCTGTCCCTTTTATACTTCGCACGACCATACATGGTCAACCTGCGGTTAGGCCTAGCGTGAGATAGTCACATGCTTTTGCACACGCCAAAGTCTAACATATATTTATTATTATTGTGGATTCTGTGGTCTTATTTAATATAACATCGCAATTCCTACCCGGGCATAATACAATTTGTTTATATACGTAGATATATATCTATTGACGCACGCCACTCA
The DNA here is from genome assembly GCF_005508785.2 of Acyrthosiphon pisum. Taxonomy (NCBI): domain Eukaryota; kingdom Metazoa; phylum Arthropoda; class Insecta; order Hemiptera; family Aphididae; genus Acyrthosiphon; species Acyrthosiphon pisum. The sequence continues at coordinate 162,370,787 of NC_042494.1, read as the reverse complement.
TGGTCACGCGCTCGATATTATTATACGCGCTGTATATACAGGGTGTTCCAAATTTCATGTGACAGCAGATTTCAGCATGATCTACTTAAATTAGAAAAAAATGACCTATGTGAAAACCTCTTTGAATCATATACTCTAAACTAATTTGATATTAATTATTTTTTTTATTAATTAAAAAGGGGAGATTTTAGGGGTAACTTTTAAAATTCAAATGGGAACCTATATTTTTGAAATATGATTCATATAGGATTTTTTTTTTAACGAATTTTGACGTATCATTCATAATTATGGGTTGATAATTAAAGAAGTTATTTACATTAGAATTTTGTATTTAATTTGTAAAAATGCCATCAATGAATAATAATAATAATATACTTAGTGCTTCTGTTATACGCCGATTCATTGTTGTACCTACAAGTTACAACCTTAATAATCTGTACGTTATCTAACTACCAATTTACTAGTATAAAACGTGTATTTGGTATCTTAATTTCATTTTA
>NC_042494.1:162369056-162370237 GCF_005508785.2 Acyrthosiphon pisum | reverse complement strand
CATTATGTATAGGTATTGGATATTGTACTATTTATAAATTTATAATCAATGCTATGGAACGGGTTTTGTCTCCTCAATAATTTTACATAATATTTACTATTTATAATATAAAATTAGAAATAAATATAATTCAGTTGACAAATAGTCAATAGTTGATTACCTATACCAAATTGTTGTATAAATGTTATCATACAGCATACAATTGTTTAAAATGTATACAAATAGGTTAGGTACCTATCTGTATTTTTGACTAATGTAGGTGCCTGTTCATATTTTTAAATTTATATAATAAAGAATAACCAAGGCTAGGAACTTAAAAATATGCGGTAAAAATTTGAAAAATATGAAAAAATATGCAATTTATTGAATAAAATACTTTTAAATACAAAATTTTAAAATTTAAATTAGGTAGGTATCTGAAAAAAAAATTAACACTGTAAACTTATGTATTTAATTACCTACGATTTTACAATTTATTTATATCATGGTACAAAATATTAATCCAGTGGTAATTGGTAAATTTGAAGAAAAATAAATACCAGCCGGTCAGAGGTCACTATTACAAGTTCTCAGTACTATAGAGATTATAATATTATTTTTAGGAGCAATAGTAATAGCCGTTGATGAATTCATTTATTTTGTCAAACTAAATAAAAGTATAAATTTCTAAAAACAAAATTGTTAAACGTTAAATCTATGATATTATATGCATATTAATGTCTTAAACCTTAAACATGCAAATTTGTGCAAAAAATCACCAAATATTCAAAATTATGCAATAAATATTTTTGTATTTGTAATATATGTACTATGAATCAAATTTGTATCGCATCAGATTTTCAATATGCACTTTCTAAACAAATATGCTTAAAGTTCCGAGCCTTGGTAATAACTAATAATACATACTTACATACCTATTACCTATACTTTTATATTTTGTTTGAATCAACTTAATATTAGATATAACATTTCTAAACACTGCAAAATGACAACATTCATTTCAAAAACTTGTGTGATTAAACCTCGCGTTCAACATAATGCTGAATGATGCATATAAAATCAAACAGATTTTGAAAGAACATCACCTTTTCGCAACATAAAGATATGATCAATCCAATATTAAATTATAATAACTAGGGCTTGTATGTTGTTATAATAATTAAAAGTTATTAAATATTAAA
>NC_042494.1:162365881-162367005 GCF_005508785.2 Acyrthosiphon pisum | reverse complement strand
CATACCAACTACCGATGTAATTAAATATGATTATTGTATTCAGTGGCATATTTTGTAATTTGGTACCTTTTTCGGCCGGAACATAAAGGATTTATAGTAGGTACTGTAAGAATTACAGCTCAAGAATGAAAGAAATTTTACATTCAGAGAAAAAACAAAAATACAATAATAGGTACATACTATTAAGTCTTCGATATGTATCTTGCGTTAGTATATTGTTGTACTATCGTAATTAAATATGACATTGAAGGCATTAACAAATTAATAAACAATTAAACTATAGGTGAATAACATTCTCAAATTTTAAATAATGATGGTAATGAATAAAAATATAATTTTAACAAGAAAAATAAAGTACCTTTTAAGTGTAAGTAGATAAATATACCAAATTATCGAAATTACATCTTATGATGTCAGTTTAAAACGAATGCAAATATTTCCAAAAAATAACAAGTAGTTAACAAAAATTCAAGCGCACTAACTACCATGACTTATAAAAACAACTAGATTGAAATAATGAATTAATTCATGATATGTATTTTAATATAATTTAACTTTTAAGTTTTAAGTGTTTTAACTGTCATAAAAAAATTATGAAGTAAAGTGACAAGTGTTATCAATTATCAGGTTATCAAATATTAACCACATGTTAGAAACATTTCGGTAAACATCACGGTTCTATGGTTATAGCAGGGGTACGACACTGCGTGTATTGGCAAAATCGGGTGACTGTGGCCTTGGACATGGTCTCCAGGGGGGCGTGGCATATGTTATCATTTAAATAAATCATTTCAACATCATTGTCACAGTCCACAGAATAATAATAATGCCCATTGGCCATTGCCTTGTATCCGTTTTTAAGATTTCGTAACAAAGAGGGATACACGTTGCCAACATTCTATCAGATTACGGATACGGTACAATTTATAGAGTCCAATACTTCATACCGTAGGGATACGTAAACCCACACAGCTGACCGAGTGTCTATTCTATATTGTTCTGTGGTTATAGATATCAATAACCGTGATCATCATTGATAAAAAAAAAAATTGATAGTACAAAACACTATTATCACGGTCTTTCATTATTATATTTATTATTATCTAAAATTCTAAGCACCCATC
>NC_042494.1:162365345-162365781 GCF_005508785.2 Acyrthosiphon pisum | reverse complement strand
ATTACAGAATAGTGAACAGATAGCACTATGATATAATTAACATGGTATGGAAGCAACTTTAACGAAAATTAGATTTTACTGAGTGTCAATGGAATAAACAATATTTTATCAACTATGTCATGAAATATTGACGTCGCTTGGTCCAGTTCAAATTATATCATATTGTTTAAAATCAATAATATTATATAGATATTTAGATAAAATAAATAATAAGTAATAGCAACGTATTATGATAACAGTAATAACACGTTATCGTTATGTCACATTGTCACATGGGACGTCCACTGACTGTTCACTGTTTCACTGTTCAGATACTCATTGATTTTTTATGTTTATTAAATTTCAAATTTACTAGTACTTATACTTATACACTTATACTCAGTTTACTTTACTGTCTATTAACAAATTATTTTGTTACGCATTTTATTTGTATTTT
>NC_042494.1:162359339-162365295 GCF_005508785.2 Acyrthosiphon pisum | reverse complement strand
CAAATGATGTTCTGGATTTACAAAAATATTTTCTGTGTCAAGGCTGATTACTAATATTAATTGTATATTTCAACAGTTCCTCAAGTACTCTCCAAGATTTCTGTGACTGCGTTATAAGCCCCGTTACTCTGCGGGTGGTAAGGTGTTGTTGAGGTCTGCGTTATCTTCAAGAGGGATCTACTATCTGGTAATCAATGCCCTTCAGATGATATATGACGTCTTAATATACGATTGTCTGATTCACGAGAGAATAAATGTTTATTATATTAAGCTCACTCCCAGAGTCTAAGAGTAGCTTCGATTTATTGCTAATAGTCTGTTCAATGTAGCAGGTTAAATGATCTCGATCTAATTCTGCTTGGAAGTAGAGAATTTGTCGTTGCCGGTGATTTTTAACTCGCTCATCGGGCGCCCACCGCTGGCAGCCGGTTGCTGTTGGTTTTCCTGTTGGTTGCCTTCCTTTGTGTAGCTAACATAATTCCTTTTACGGCAATCTTTCAGCAGATGTCCTGGCTTTTTACAGTACTGACATTCAATGTTTCCAATTGGTGCCGTTGTGGAACAAGGTTTTGGGTTTGTCATTGTCGGGAATCCTTTGCCATATGACCAATTTTATTACAGTGGAATGAAGTGGGATTCTTCATGGGTTGGTGTGGCGTTTTATACAACTTTTTTGAGCAGCCGGCTATTCACTAGCATTTGACCGGGCAACTACTTAAATAAAAGAAAGGGATGTTCACGAGTTTGGGTGGATAAGGTGACCGCATGTAAATAAGAGAACGCCAATGTTATAACAATAATAATAAGGTGTCTATTGCAACACGAAAATACAATAATAGAATAATATATTGGGTGGTGAAGACGTCTCTTCAGCCGAGCCCAAATCAACAATAATAAATAATAATAATAATAATACGTGCGATAATCGCAACAATGATAATATATTGATTACCGATCGGCACATGCGCCAAGGTGGGGCGGTGTATCGGCGGCGGTAGTGACTGCAACAGCTGCGGCGACGATGTCGACGACACGCAGGTGAACGGGGGACGGCGGCGGCTGTTGACGGCGGCACCGGACGATGGCGAGTGACCGGATTACGTAATCTGTAAAATATGACGTAATGGTAATCACGGCACTGATGGCGGCGTCGATCGCGGGATATAGGTACACAATAACGATATCAACGGCGAACGCGCGAAAACGAATAGCGGTCGCACAACGAACAACAGGTCGATGTTAACCGGTAATAATAAAGGCGAAACGCAACAAAATAATATAGTATGCACCACGAGGCACTCGCAATGGCAGCGAACTCGTCGCTCTATCGGCAGCGAACTCGTCGCTAAACGAATAATAATTGACTGCGCGGATCATAGGCGCACCACGAACTCGTCGCGAAAAGAGGGCGAACTCGTCGCTACAACGGCATCAACGTAACGGCCGGACACGAACCACGCACGGTCTGCTTGTATAGAGCGTGCGGCAAAGACACACGACCGGTCTGCACGCAAAGAGCACACGGCAAAGACACACGACCGGTCTGCACGCAACGAGCACACGGCAAAGACAAACTTTAGGTCGCCGGCGGCGACTTGGCTGGAGCCCGGCGTCCATGGACCGCGCAACGCGCTGTCTTGCGGACCGGTTGTCACACAATGTAATAAAAGTGGCGGCAAGTTCGAACACAACTTCTTAGTCGCTTCTTGTGAGTTTCTGACCCGTTTTTCCTCCCTTGCTGCTTGTACGGCCTTGTCTAACGTTAACAGATTCCTGGGCACTTATTGTTTTACGGATTCAGTTTAATTTATACTACAAGAAATATAGCTTTACGTGTTATTCTTAATACTTCGCGTACCGATAGTAACTGTAATCAAATGGTCATCCCACCGCTTTCACCAAAAATGTTGTGTACGTCTACAGAACAAAATTAAATAAAGTACGTTTGCTGAAATAACGTACTATATCTTTTATTTTAAATAATGTAAAACAATTTAAGTTACAGTTTGACTGTCGTACAGTGCGTTTGTTATTTGTCGGGGTTACTCCATTATCACTTATTTCGTTCATACTATTTTAACGATCAGACCTATTGGTATATTTATTTTTATAACATATTTAACAGGGGCATAATTCTAGTTTAGCAACCTATCGATTTTTATTTTTTTTTTTTTCAAAATGTGTGTTTTAGGGTGCTTTATAAGAATGTAAAAAAAAAAATCCCGGACAAACTTTGTTTTGATGTTATCAATGAAAAACTTCAAAAACTGAATTTTTTTGTTGTGCACATTTTTTTTTTTTTTAAATAAATACTTAGAATAGAATATTTAAAAATTGTTTTTTTTTCAAAATTTTTGGTTTTTAACGCTTAATAGATTGGTGGAATCAAAACTTACCTATCATACTTTTTAATGAAGTTGTGCAAGTCGAGGGATATTTTCGATTTGTGGAGCGGAGCGACGGCGCCGAGGAGCGTAGCGACGATTGCCACTACACGCATATAGTCTTGCCCATAATACACGCAAACATTTTAAATATTATTTTCGAGGTTTACGTGCAAAAACTTCAAAATTAAGTATGATATGTAAGTTTTGATTTCAACAATCTATTAAGCGTTAAAAACCACACATTTTGAAAAAAAAAATTTAAAAATATTCTATAGGTACTAAGTATTTATTTAAAAAAAAAATGTGCGCAAGGAAAAAATTCAGTTTTTGATGTATTTCATCAATAACTTCAAAACGAAGTTTGCCCGGGCTTTTTTTTTTACATTCTTATAAAGCACCCTAAAGCACAGATTTTGAAAAAAAAAATTTAAAAAATCGATTGGTTGCTAAACTAGAATCGTTCCTTAACATGCCTTCTTCTATCAACTTTTATATAATATGCTTAAAAGCAATGACTCGTAATTCTTCATTCATTACTTGTTCTTCTTGTAAACAATCTAGTATTCATGCTAACTGTTTCTCTCAATCTAATGGTATTATTATACCTACTGCTTGGAAATGTTCCGCCTGCTCTTGTCTATCTTCACATTCAAATTCCACAATTTTAAGTAAAATAAACAAAATATTCGAAGTCTTGGAAGTTACAAACTCAAAACTCGGTTTATTAATATAAAAAATATAAATTTAATTATAATACGCGAGCTAGCGCTCGCGTAGGTAACTTTAATAACAATAATATCGATGGTACCGCACATACAGTACCTACGTGTGTAGTAGTACTGTAGTTGTAGTAGTAGTGTTAGTCCAGTCGTATTAGTCCAGTCATGAATGACCCAAAATTTGGATCATTATGCCTTATACCATTTCAAGAAACACATCTTCCCAGCCTTTTCGAGAGGTCGTAAGTAGAGGAGGGGTTATAAATGGTCATTGCTGCTTGTTTGATAATTTCTGACTCCAAATACAATTTTAAGAAACACTGAATCAAATATCTAACGTTGTGTGTATCGTAACATTTTGTAACAAGTAATTATTAGAACCCGAGTTAGTGATTAGCTATGCCGTAGCAAGCATAAAATATTATATAGACATACGGGTAACGGATTGACAAGTCGAACACTCAAACATTTCTAATGATTTACTATTATATCTAAATTTATTACTATAGCCAGTAGCCAACAATATTATAGTCTATCATAAGTTTATAATCGCTATTAATATTCTGAGAAGTTGGATTTAAATTATGATTTTATGAACGAATGGTGATGTACTTTAAATTTATAAAAGTAGAATATGTAATATAATATATTGTATAACATTTTTATTGCAAGGATAAATTGAAAAAAAAATAAAAACGCAATTTATGCATATATTATTTTTGAAATAAACACGAAGGCCCTAATCATAATGTTTTTTTGGGGATGGTCATGACTAGTGTTGCCAACTTTCAAATTTTATAATGTAGGAAAATTTTTTTCATATCCGAGGAGAGGTTTTGCAAAGTAAAAATAAAAAAACCGAATATGGTAGACAATATGTTGGATTTTTTGACGAATATAGTGAGGTAAAATGATTTTATTTTGTGATATTCTACTTTTTTCGAAGGTGTATCTCGAAAACGGTTAATAATTCGAAAAAAACATACAATATAAAAGTTTTATATAATTTCATGGAGTTTTTTTTGTTATAAAAAAAATTTCCCTCCGATGCACCGTTTTCGAGATATAAGCGAAAAAACCAAAATGCGTAACTTTACTCCCCTTCCCTCTCCGGCTCACCATCTAGGTGTCAGGACTTTTGGTATGTTAACAACCTAAGCCCCCTGAAAAAGTTTCTGAAGGAATCGCTAAGTTAACTGCTCACGAACTCTACACCTCATTCCTTGACTGAACAGCGCGTATAATAATATCGAGCGCGTAACCATGAGCGGCGTGCGTCAATATATTTATAACTACGTATATAAAAAAAATGTATTATGCCCGGGTAGGCATTGCGATGTTGTAATAAATAAGACCACAGAATCTACAATAACAATATAAATATATGTTAGACTTCTGGCTTGTGCTAAAGCATGTGACTATCTCACGCTAGGCCTAACCGCAGGATGGCCATGTATGGTCGTGCGAAGTATAGAAGGGACAGGGACCCATCGAGGAGAGCTGATGGACAAGCGTTCATCATACGAACAACCAGCCTCAACCAGAACAGTCTCTAAAGCTAAATACTTAGTCACTACTCACTAACTTACAGTTTAACTATAAGTTATTTGGACTTGGAACATTTTAATAGACGTAATGATTATATTTGAGTATAAATAAATACAAATATTACAATCATATTCGTGGTTTTATTCAAAATACTTCCATCAATTCAACTGTAGTAGTCGAGTACGTTACATGTCTGTAACCACGCTGAAACTGTGTCAGACGGTTGAGCTTGTAATAATTGTCGTCAATTTAATAGCCATTACAATTTATCGGGTTCTTTACTCGATTTAATCTTTTATAGTTTATCTAATACCTTTGTCACTAATGATATCAATTATGCAGTTGTCTGACTGTATCTCGTGGCACTCAATACCACCCAGCTCTCCATATAATCTTCTCGATAAATTCAACTATCAAGACTATGAACTCTAATGAATGCTTATTCGATTATTTCTTATTATTAACAAAAAAAAAAAAAAAATGTAAAATATTAAATTAAATTGAAATATTACAAAAAATATTACATTACAATATTAAATATTATAAAAAGTGTTTATTAAAAATATTAGAAAAATATTAAGAAGTAATAAGTGATAAAAAATAAATTACCGTATATAATTATTCAGTTTACATATTGTTACATATAATATACTGTGTTATTATCAATAACCCTTAAATTAAAATGGTTATTACCATAAAATGATTGTAGTTCTTAAAAGGCCTAACTGCTGGTAGTCTGTATGCAATGATCCTGAAAAACATCAGGCTGTTTGGAAAAATAATAAGTACTTCGTAAACGGGCTACCCCATTGCAAAGAGCTTAGTCTTTTTGCAAAAAAAGACTAATTTTCTATATGGTCTACAACATATAATAATAATATAGATGGACACATACTTACATAGATACATGTACAAAAGAGATATAATAAGAAATTCTTATATTACGATTTCCTTCTTCTAACTGAAATGGGTTTATAACACTCTAATACTGTAAAAACGTACTATTTTGTCACAGATGGTTAGCTATAACATATTTCGAGCCAATGGGCGCACGAAGAGCTTTTCCCTGTTTTGACGAGCCGGAGTATAAAGCCACCTTCAAGATAAAGTTGAGTCATAAAAAAGGATTGACTTCGATAAGTAATATGAAATTGATGAATCAAATAAACTGGTAAGTCTTATTTATACAGGATAATAAAGTGAAAGAATAAACCGTTTATCGTAAAAATAAAATTATAATATTTAATTGAATAGTTTTATACGCTATTATATATAGAAATTGGTGATTCAATGTTATAGCCC
>NC_042494.1:162352904-162359289 GCF_005508785.2 Acyrthosiphon pisum | reverse complement strand
GACCGAAGGCCCTGAAATACTACGAGGATTATTTCGATGAAAAATTCCCGCTGCACAAACAAGACATGGCGGCCATACCCGATTTTTCTCAAGGTGCTATGGAGAATTGGGGTCTCGCCACATTTCTGTACGTAAAAAGAAAATTTGTTAACACCAATAGAATATAATACTATAATATTGAAGTGCGTCGTACAGTTATCAATTTTGTATGATATTATATTATTGTATATAATATAATTATTATTCATTATACTAAAATGTATGGTGTCTGTAAATCGATTTTCTAGTTTTAATTTAGGATACATCTCCACGAATATAGCAGGGCTTGAAACCGAAAAAAACTTTTCCTGTTTCGGTTTCGGTTTCGGATACCGGTATTGATTTTTTCCGTTTTCGGTTTCGGTTTCAGATACTGGTATTAATTTTTTCCGATTTCGGTTTCGGTTTCAAACGGTTTAAACTGGTATTCAAAATCGATATCGAAAATCGGTTTCAAGCCCTGGAATATAGTTTACATTTATATTCGACTGTAGCTTAAAGGATTCTTAAATAAATATTTTCAGCATATGGTTATTATGTACACAGAATTTTGGGATTATAATATTATGTATATTAATACAGCAGTACACATGGGTTGTTTTGTATCAAGTAGGTACTTGGAACGACTGCCAACGAGCACCACGTATCTCAATATTAAATATTTAGTGTAATTTTAGGACTATTCATGGTCAATCACATAATATTCTGATTTGGTAAATATCTAATATATTATTATCGTTGTAACGGTACACCGATCACGCATTATAAAACGGTCCTTTTCAGGACCACCAATCAGAGACCAGTAAAAGCCACACACACGACCGGGACGCGTATTTTGCAAATGTAGGTACACTCAGAACCGGGTTGCTCTGATTGGTTCAATTTGAATTTCCGCTATTTTATTTTACCGCACAATTGATAATATAGTATTATCACCATTATCTATGATTATCAATTGATAACAATATTTAAAGATAATTGATAATATAATATTATCACTAACAACTAATATCAACTATCACCACGGAACTAAGTTTTATATCTTAGTATATCTCCACTCAAAATCGTTTTTTGTAGTGCCTTTTAAATAATTTAATAAATATCTAATTATTATTTATTACAATATACATATATATATATACTCAACTTTAAAAGTTCAATAAATTACTAACAACTTATTTCAAATAAAAAACTATAAGTGGCTAAACATGAAACTGAAATATACTTTGAATATTTATAAAATTTGTTTGTCTAATGAGATTTAGCATTTGCTTGATTATTATTCATACTTTGTACTAAATTATGTTTACGTTTGACTACTTTTATTTTATTTTTATTTAAAAGAGAATTTCTTCCTGCAGTACTCTTTTCTGTTGGTGGTCTACCTGCACCAAGCCGATGATTACCTTTATATGTTCCTCTTCTTCTAGCCACAGATGTTGGTTGTACTCGAATATTTCTCCCTCGTTTAGAACTAATAATTTTACCAAACAATTAGTATTGTGTTTTATTATTTCATAAAAAACCTTACCTTGAAGAATTATTTATCACAAAATCTTCAGCTTGAGACGTTGTATCAATGTTTTTAATTTTTTTAGTAAGAACTGATAAATATTTTATTGTAGTTTCAGATACATCTTGTTGTAGTAATTCACCAAGTTTATTCATTGAGTTTGTGAAATCTTCCCATTTCTCCGTGAATTTTTCATTTAATGACTGATTATTATTTTGGGATATCGAGTGTTTAAAATTTGAATCATTTTCAATATCACCATTTTGTGAATCATTTGAAAGATCATTATAACTTAACTGTGAGTTTGTTTTTTCTTTTGTTGTCTTTAAATTTTCTTTTTCCATAATGGAAGTTTGTGGTATTGGTAACTCATTCAGATCCTATGATGTAATGTTTGAAAAAATTAATATTTAAAATAAATCTAAAATATGTAATGAAGTACCTCAAAAAATGGTTTTGGAGGGCAATCTTTGTTTCCCAGAGCTAATAAGGCAAGTTTATACCTTTCATTTGAATCAGTTGCTGGGCTATTTGGAAGTTCGATATCATAATATTGTTTTAAAAAAGCTTGGTGTTTACAAAACCCACCCTGTTTTCCACTATAACAACTACACCATCCAATAATGGTATTTACTTCATACATCTTTTTGCCATCTTTAGAACTTGGAACTTTATATAAAAATTCATCAATCTGTAGTATAGATTTTTGGTCAACTGATTTCATTTTCATCAATTGTAATTCGTAATCTTTTTGATTCCTCCTATTGTAAGCAAAATCTAACAAACGATTAATAAAGTATTTATCCCAAATTATTGAGATAAACTCGACCAAAGCAACAACATTGTATGCTTTAGTACGTTCTAAAATAATTTCTTTCAGAACTCTAATTGTTGCTTCTGAATAATTATTGGTTTGATTATTACGAGTTATAAGATTTTCATTTCTATAACTCATTGACCATTCATGACTTCTTTTTAAATTGTCATTAAAGCGATCTTTGAATAACTGATTACCTTCTAAATGATTAATTTCATTAACTACATCTCGAAAATCTTCATGGTTCTTAGCATATACAGCCTAAAAATCAATTCTTTTTTAAATATCAATTATATTTTATAAATACCCAATTATTAAATACTAGTTATTGTTAAATACCTTTTTAAAAAGTTGCATCAACTGTTGCCTCTTAGCAGGTAATATATTGCTACTAGAAGATATTAACCATCGCCATTCGGCTTGTAAAAAATGAAATATGCATAGAATCTGAGTGGTTAGAGGCCAAATTTCTCTAATGGCATTTTTTTCAGCCATGGAATCGTCTGTCATCATAATTTTTGGATACTAAATATTTTGTAAGAAGAAATTATGTTCAGTAGGTATAAAAAAAAATATTATAACATAATTTAAAATATTTTATGCACTTATTCTTTGTTTTTGAAACCTACTATAAGTCATAATTAAAAATTAGAAAACCATACAATAATACTTTGAGAAAAATAATATTATGAAGGTAGTCAATGAGTCAGGCCTTAAAGTGGCCTGATATAACTATCCTATATACCTACCTATAAGTGTTCTTTTAAATATTATGATAAAATCCAGTTGAAGATATATTATTATATTTATTCATAATACATAATATGTTTTTGGTCTTCAATTAATTTATTTTTGAATAATTATAAATACTCAATTAGGTATAATATATAATTATGTAATATTGTATAATTGTTTCAACTATTTAATTTAATTATAATTTATGTTCAGGTTATAACAATAAATATAAGATTGTTTAATAAAACATATTTTATAATTTATATAATGAAATAAATGATTAGGTGGAAGATATTAGGTATACAAAATTAACATAAGTGTATTATAACTATTAACTTGTCTTACTTAGTATAATTGCATGTTAAATTAAATATTTATAAAATTAATAAAGATGTTTGAAATACATAATAAATAATGAATTACCGTTAATCCATTGAAACATAAGGGAAAATTGTCCATTAGCATTTTAAATGCTTTTTCATAGGCCATAGCTGTTTGTTGCTTATGAATCAAAACCCCGATTGGCACCGCACCTCCCTTTGTAGCTGTTAAAAGAACAGTAACAGATGTCATGGACACATCACAGCTAGAAGTTGAATCCACAAATATTATTTCAGAACTGTTTTTCAATTTTTGAGCTCTTTCGTTTAACGGTGTTACAACAAGTACTACCCATGGATCTGTTTTATCCATTACAACAGTTATACCTAAAAAATTTATAAATATTGACTAGAAAGCAGAAACTACTAATATAATACTATATAAGTAACATTTTATTATAAAAAAGTATGTTTCAGTCTTGTAATGAAGAAACTATAATTCTAATGATAATGTTTAATTATACTGTATGTATTCAAAGTAGTTTAGGACTTATTAAACATGTAGGTATTGTAAATTAATGTTTTATGTTTATGATAATATGTAAAGATAGTATTGAAAATTCAACACATTTGAAAAAAAAGTTGAGTAGCTAGGTATAATTTATAAAATATGAAAGTATACAAATAAAGTATGATATTTTTTTTTTCATAGAAACTGACTTTAAAAATATAATTTACCATTAATTTAATAATAATATTTCCATATTGCGTTTAATATTTCTAATATAAATGACAAATAAAATATGATTAAATCTAACATATTAGGTAGGTACCTACTTATCTGATAGAGTATATAAATATATTATATTATGTAAAATACTTATACAAAATATGTTATAAAACATAATTAAAGACAGTGTTATTATACTACCTAGTCACGATACTTATCCAATTTATATATTCTTGAATAATACCTTCGTTTAAATAATCTGGGATTTTTTTCTTCTAATCTCTCAAAAGGATCCTTAAAACTTCCATAGTTTTCTTCCAAATATTTATGCCACAGTCTATATATAGTCCAGGGTCTAGGGTTCAATGCACCACTAGCCAATGAAACTATATAATTTGGAAGAGTACGAAGTCTAGATATATTCTGTTTAATCGCTTGACTAGGAGAAAGTCCATCAGCAAAATATTTTAGAAACACAGATTTTACTTCAGGATCAATGAATAATCGTTTTAGAGCATCAGCACTACCACAATTATGTCTATGAAAAGGATTAATTTTGATAATAGTGTTTAGAGGAGGGTATCTTTTTAAGTATTCATCATTTTTCTTAGATCCTTTTGTCACTAATTTTATCAAAATATCAATAAATGCGTCACATTTTAGGTTTTTTTTACTATTTTCCACTTTCCTATGTGAACTAAAACTGCACACCCATTTTTTATGCATTACAAACCTATAAAAGTCAATAAATTGTATGATAAACTTAAATTCAATATTTAAATATTATTGTTTAAATTCTAAACGGAGCAATGAAGGTATTGGTTTTACAAAGATGTGTTTTTTTTATTTTTCCGTTTGTGTATACGATAAGTAGTCGAAATCATGCTTAAATTTTCAACTTCAGTATAAGGTTCGATGGGAAAGTGAATATTGTTAATGCATAGGGGAAGTCAACATTTAAAATTCCCAGTAATTTTCAAGAAAAACAAAAAAAAATGGAAGAAAACAGGGAATTTTTACGCAAAGTCGGTTTTAATTTTGGTGGAACTCTAAAACAAATTACATTTTCACTGGTTGTTTATATTAGAATTTCTCAAAAAAAATTGATTTGTTTACGGACATTTTCAGTTTCAATTTTTTTTAGTTTTCATTTCTATGAATGTCAATAAAATTATATTTGTTGGGTAAAAAATCTTGAAAATGTATGAGAAGGCTTTAATATATTGTTTCAATAAAGACAGATAAAGAATATTAAAAATCCTTAGTCACAAATTTTTTTTAAGCATTTAAAGACGAAATGTTGACAAAACACGAAAAAATCACGAAAATGTGCATATTATTTTGCGTTAGAAATTCATAAATATTTTTCTTTTTAAATCTAAGATTTGAAAATTTTATACAAGATTTCTTATGAATTTGTCTGCCTTTTTCAACAAAAATATCTCTACCGGAAAATCAAATTAAATTTTTATGAATTCTCTAGGTACTCACAATAATTTGCTAGTTTTCGTGATTTTTCCGTATTTTGTCAATATTTGAACTTTAAATGATTATAAAAAAAAAATTTTTAATTTTTTTCAACTGCTATGGTAACAATATAGTAGGAGCCTTGTATTAAATTTTCAAGTTTTTTTACCCAACAATTAAAGTTTTATTGACATTCATAGAAAAAAAGACTAATAAAATTGAAAACTGGAAATATTCCTAAACACTTCAAAACAAAGATGTTTTGAAAATTTTTTAGTGTATAGAAAATGCAAATATAAACTACCAGTGAAAATTTCATGTATATACGTCCAATTTTTTTAGAGTTAAACCAAAAACCAAAATTGATTTTGTGGAAAACGGATTTTGCGTAAAAATTCGCGTTTTTCCTTAATTTTAATTTTAGATTCTGAGTGGAACGATGAATATATTGATATTACAATGATGTGTGTTTTTTTTTAATTTTTAATTTTTTTTTGTGTCTGTGTACACGATAAGTAGTCAAAATAATGCTTCGATTTTCAACTTCAGTATCTTGTTCGATTGGAAAGTGAATATCGCTGGTGCATTGGGGAGGTCAAAATTTAAAATTCCCAGTAATTTTCAAAAGCGCCGAGAAAAACCAAAGAAAAATTAAGGAAAAACGGGAATTTTTACGCAAAATCGATTTTTCACAAAATTGAATTTGGTTTTTGGTGAAACTTTAAAAAAAATGACCGTAGATACATGAAATTTGACTGAATGTT
>NC_042494.1:162351988-162352854 GCF_005508785.2 Acyrthosiphon pisum | reverse complement strand
AATATAATATAGGATAGATAAATCCAAGACATATTTCTTTCTTTAATCTAATTAGTTATTAGGTTTACTAAACTGTCATCAAATAATTTATAAATTGTAATTGTTCTTTTCTAAAAGTCAGGTCAACCTACAGCAGTCGTTTATGCATAATACTATTTTAAACACTGAATACTAATATAAACTCGACTCTACAACACCGTCTTGTCAGGTACTGATTGGCATACAAATGTATCTATATAATCAAATATTACTGCTACACTATATTATAGGCTATATTATTACTACCCTAATCTTATATTTTTTAACTAAAATAATTAGTTATAAATATGCATTAATAAACATTAAATACTACACATAAATTATATTATGCTAACTTAGATTTTAGACCTTAATAATAAATGAAGGGCTTATCAAAACGTGGTATAGCCAAAAATCAAAATGTTCACAAATTAAGAAAAACTATATCACGTTCTATGACATGAATTAACACTTGTAATTGGTGTAATCAAATGTAAAGAATGAAAAAATAAACGATTGGCGGTGTCAAAATAAATCTATTTTGAGTTTAGAACTTAGTTTTAATACTTTAAAAAAGGGTTTACAGGCCAAAACGTGGTATTGCAGGTTTTGGAAAGATAATGACAATAGCACGTTTTGAAGTTGTTCTTATTTTTGATTAAGCAAACAGCAAAATGCATTATTGCCAGCAATACCACGTTTGAAGAACAATTTTATATTGGCAATACCACGTTTTGGATTTTCGTCATTCAAATATGGATTAGGGTAGGTTTGATAATATTACGTAATTTCGAGTAGGTTTTGTTAATATTACGAGATAGGTACCTATACTCTGTTCAAAAATGAGA
>NC_042494.1:162344626-162351938 GCF_005508785.2 Acyrthosiphon pisum | reverse complement strand
CTCATTTTGAACAGAGTATAGTTAATAAACTATAAATAAAAACCGCACGGCAGCAAGTATCCTTACTTCGATAGTATTTACAACCGAAACAAATAAAACGATTAATAAATACTAAAAAAAAATCACAACAAAATTATATTATGCTGAATAATATAAAATATATTTTTCATAAGTATATGCTGTGTAATAATTCAACATTTAAACATTACAAATGTAATTATAACACAATCTTCAAATAAAATTATAAATATAGTTACATAGGTACTGAAAATGTCAAAAATAATGTATTCCAAACAAAACCAATTATAGTTGTATGGTAATGATGGTATCTCTAATTTAAAGTTATTATTGTTATGATAGCGAAACTATCAATAATAAATGTATAAAACCTGAATAGATCTGATATAAAAAATTAATATTTCCATAGAAAATTACGTTTCCACATATTAAAGTAATGTAAATAAAATGCATACACACTATCTGAAAACAGAAACGTTCAATATCCTCTATTTTCTATTTCGTTATTAATCCACTGCATAAAACCGGCAACGTTAACATAGGCCGCGGGTATATCTGCCAAACCGCAACCTATACCCCAAGCCACGATACCAACTTGAACTAAACGATCTGGCTCATCTTTGTACGGACACCATAATGGACTGCCGCCATCGCCCTACAAACAATATCAGTTAGTCAGTGAAAATATTTTAAAATATATTGTTTATTATATAATTATAGTCATAGTTCTTGGAATGCAAGTGTTTTATTACATCTTTAATATTAATAACAATTAAATGTCAATACATTTAATATAAACATAATATTATTTAAAAATGTGTTCAATGATAAAACTATCGCAGTGAAAAGAATATCCTGACGAAAGCTAGTCAATGGTCTCAAAATAAATATAAAACTTTGTTGTATCTAAAATAAGGTTGATTCATTACACTTTTAAACACATATACAATGTTATTATAATAAATTATTAGTTATAAGATTTTGTGAAGAGTCTATGAAGATAATTAGAAGAATATAAAATAAGTTTTTATAAAATATTAGGGTTTTCAACTGTCCAGTTCTTTATATATAAAATGCATGATTTTAAATTTAAGTGTAGTCTAGTGTACCTAGGTATATCCAAATATATTATATATCGATTCAACAAACTATAAAATATTTATATCCCCCACAAAGATCCCTTGGTCACAATCTAATGTAAATAAATGTTATCTTACTTTACACGTGTCTCTCCCTTCTATACCACCTGCACATATGAAACTATCGTGCAATACAAATTTTGGTCCAAGTCTTGTGGCCCTCAGAGCGGCCATGCATTTATCGACTGGAACAATTGGAAGTTCAACCTTTTTCAATATACTGACTTGGTATTGACCAGTTTCTTCTACAAAATAAAGCATTACATTTATTATTGTTATATTTTTTATCAAGTACATACTATATCTACATACTAGTTTTTCCCGATTCAGTTTTCTTAACAATAGTATAATTATTGTAAGATACAGTTTTACCCCAACCACTTGAGTAACACGTATCTTTAATAATTATATCATCTTTTGAAGGTAAGCATATGAGTTGGATGTTATCTTGTAAAGAAAACGAATGTTCGGTGAAAATTAAAGCGATATCATTATAAAGTCCTCCTGAGTAATAATCAGGATGAGTAACCACTTTTGTTACTCTACGATCTTGGTGGTTTAGTATTTCTTTTTCTGTTTTTAGGTCCCATTCACCTGCACGAACAACCAAAGTTGAGATTTCTCTCCTAAAAAAAAAAATCATCGGTATTAAAAGTTAAAACATCAATTTTTGAAAACATTTAGAAATATAATTTAAACTAAGTGAATAGCAATTCTTGTTACCAAAATACTATGTATTTCTTAAGAATCGTTTAAAATCACTGCTAATTTTACTACCTACATGAACAGAAATATCACCATATATTATATGTGGTTAAATTCTTGTAATTAATAGATACTAGAGTAGTCATTAATAAAATATTATTTACTAAAAGTGTACACAACTTATATAAAACGTGTTAATATCCTATTCAAAATTGTTTAAAGTTAGCTGTTAATTAACGGTATAAATAATTAGAAGTGAATAATTACTTAATCACGCAATGAGCTGCTGTTAAGATGACATCTTTTTTGATTAATGAACCTCCGCATTGCAAGACAAGTTTTTTTTCACCGTCTCTCGATAATTCTTCTTTAAATATAGCCACCATTGAGGGAAATTCTCCAAATTGAGATTCACTATCCATTGCGTTTCCAATTCTGAAACCAACTCCATATTTATTCCAAACACCACATTTATAGTGTTCTTGGTGATCGTAAGAGGTCTTGAAGGGTTCTGTCGTACTAATATGTTCATGAGTAATCGATTTGTCTGTCACCTCATACGAATGAGCTGGTTCTTTAGTAAGATACCCTGATTGGCCGTCATACGGCTTCTTAGTATATTCATCTTTTGGGCCATCATATGGCTGCTTGGTATATTCCTCATTATTGCTAACATGTGGTTCTTTGGTATAATCTTCTTTATTAACGTTATATGGCTTCTCAGTATATTCTTCTTTTGGGCCATCAGATGGCTTCTTAGTATATTCTTCATTATGGCTAACATGTGGGTCTTTAGTATAATCTCCTTTATGAACATCGTATGGCTTCTCAGTATATTCTTCTTTTGGGCCATCAGATGGCTTCTTAGTATATTCTTCATTATGGCTAACATGATGGTCTTTAGTATAATCTCCTTTATGAACGTCGTATGGCTTCTCAGTATATTCATCTTTTGGGCCATTGGATGGCTTCTTAGTATATTCTTCATTATGGCTAACATGTGGGTCTTTAGTATAATCTTCTTTATGAACGTCGTATGGCTTCTCAGTATATTCATCTTTTGGGCCATCGGATGGCTTCTTAGTATATTCTTCATTATGGCTAACATGTGGGTCTTTAGTATAATCTCCTTTATGAACGTCGTATGGCTTCTCAGTATATTCATCTTTTGGGCCATCGGATGGCTTCTTAGGATATTCTTCATTATGGCTAACATTTGGGTCTTTAGTATAATCTCCTTTATGAACGTCGTATGGCTTTTCAGTATATTCATCTTTTGGGCCATCGGATGGCTTCTTAGTATATTCTTCATTATGGCTGACATGTGGGTCTTTAGTATAATCTCCTTTATGAGCGTCGTATGGATTCTCAGTATATTCATCTTTTGGGCCATTGGATGGCTTCTTAGTATATTCTTCATTATGGCTAACATGTGGGTCTTTAGTATAATCTCCTTTAAATCCATCAGATGGCCTCTTGGTATATTCTTCATAATGGCCGTCGGATGGATTTTTAGTGATATCTTTATGGTCAATATCTTGCTCTTTATTATAATCTTCGGGGCTAACACAACCGCAGTTACTGTCTGTAGTATCTGGACTACTTGGCTTATACTTTTCTGTTGAAGTAATTTTTGTATCATTACAACAAACGTCCAAATAACTTTGACATGGAGCTACGTTTATCCTGAAACAAAAAATTTAAAAAAAAATGTATTGACATTCATTTATCGTACTAAAAATGTTATATTTATGATAATAAAAATAATTTACTATTGTTTATAAATAAAAAAGTTGAAAAATATTATGCATTTTAAAACATTATAATAGTGTAATTTCAATTTATTAAATTAAATTACTTCCTTACAATTTAAGAAAGTTGATTTTATAGAATTTCATTACATTTGGGAAATTTAACTAAAAATATAAGCAATTATAATCTGTTGTTTGCAAGAAATGTATATGCACCGATCATAAACCGTTCACGCGCTCTGTCGTAAATAATGGCTGACCGAAATTATAAACTATAGAATTAGGTATATACATTTAGTTACACACCTGGTTTTAATATTAACAAAGGTGGGACTGTTACAAATTTAATGTTAAGTTAAAAAGTATTTTTTTCGATTCTGAGTGGAACGACGAATGTATTGATTTTACAATGATGTGTGTTTTTTTATTTTTTTATTAATTTTTTAATTTTTTTTTATTGTTGTGTCTGTCATCACGGTTTGGGGCAGTAGGCAGTAAAACTGCTTCGATTTTCTTCAACAGTACCTTGTTTGATGGGAAAGTGAATCTAGTTAGTGCATTCGGGAGGTCAAAATTTCAAATTTCAAATAGTTTTCAAAAGCGCCGTGAAAACAAAAGAAAAATTAAGGATTAACAGGAATTTTTACGCAAAAGCTGTTTTCAAGAACATCGATTTTGGCTTTTGGTGTAACTTAAAATAACCGTAGATACATTAAATTTTCACTGGTTGTTTATATTTCCATTTTATATACATAATACAATTTTCAAAATATTTTGATTTGTTTTGAACTGTTTAGGGACATTTTCAGTTTTCAATTGTATTAGTTTTTTTTTTCTATGAATGTCAATAAAACTTTATTTGTTGAGTAAAAATACTTTAAAATTTAATACATGGCTCCTACTATATTGTTATAATTAAATTTGAAAAATATTAAAAATCCTTAGCCACAGTTTTTTTTTATTAGCATTTAAAGTTCAAAAATTGACAAAATATGTAAAAATCACGAAAATTAGCAAATTATTTTGAGATAAAAATTCAAAAAAATTTTTCTCT
The DNA here is from genome assembly GCF_005508785.2 of Acyrthosiphon pisum. Lineage (NCBI taxonomy): Eukaryota > Metazoa > Arthropoda > Insecta > Hemiptera > Aphididae > Acyrthosiphon > Acyrthosiphon pisum. Next base: position 162,347,271 of record NC_042494.1, on the reverse strand, counting down.
TTAAATCTAAGATTTGAAAATGTATTACAAGATTCCACATAATATTGTCTACTTTTATCAAAAAAAAATGTCTACAAGAAAGTCAAATTAAATTTTTATGAGCTATTGAAATTCATATTTTTACAACATTCGCTCGATTTCTCATGTGACGATTTTCTTATTTTATTGTAATTAAAAAAACAAATGATTGTAGATACTTAAAAATTTCACTGAATGTTTAAATTAGCATTTTCTATATACGATAAAATTTTGAAAATAATTTGACTCTTTTTGAACTGTTTACGGACATGGTCAGTTTTCAGTTTTTTTAGTTTTTTTTTTCTATAAATATCAATAAAGTTTTATCTGTTAGGCCAAAAAGTGTAAAAATGTAATACAAGGCTCCTGATATATTATTACAATAGCAGTTGAAAAATATCAAAATTACATCGGCACAATTTTTTTTTATAAGCATTTAAAGATCGAATTTTGACAAAATTTATCAAATTGTAATTTGAATAATTATTTTGTTGTTAAAAATTTATAAAATGTTCAACTTTTGTATCTAAGAATTGAAAATTTAGGACAAGATTCCACGTAAGTAATTTATTCTGTTATCAAAAAATCTAAAAAATACATTTACACAGTTTATTTTTATAGTCATTTTAAGTTCAAATTTGGACGAAATTACATATTAAAAAACCTAGAATAAGTATTTTATTTATTTTGTTGTGATTGTAATGATTGTATAATATTATTTGTGGGTACTTGAAACTTCTAAAGTATACTATTATATATCTATGATAGTACCACGGTTTGTTGTTGATGTATAACGCGTTACTTGATTGATATTGTGATATGATTAATTTGGAATTTATTATTAATACCTATTATAGGTCAATTTTTTTTTAATACTATAGATAAGTATACCTATAATACCTAGACTGACAAACCGTCTCCGCTCGGAATCGTTTTTCTTATACAGTGATATTATATCATTGAATTCAAATTTAATACTATCCATTATACAGTGACCCACTTGTAACCTACTGTACAGCAGAGCGACATCCACTTACCCGCCTTTTTTTTTTATGTTGTTTTTCCCGTCGCTTTTGAAAACTATTGGGAACTTAAAATTTGACCTCCCGAATACACAAACTAGATTCACTTTCCCATCGAACAAGTACAAGATACTGTTGAAGAAAATCGAAGCAGTTTTACTGCCCTAAACCGTGATGACAAACACAAAAAAATACGTTCATTGCTCCACTCAGAATGTATATAATTTAACATGATTGTGATATTTTTTTTTACATACAGGTACCTATAGTTAAATTTTACTTTTAATTTCATAAATGAAATATACTTACCGACTATTATTTCCTTTATTCAACCTATTACCTTGTATCCAATTACTATCATAAAATTTTCCAAATTTTCTAATAAAACGTTTAGCATCATCTTTATCATCCATATATGTACGTAATGTTAATTCATTTTTAGAAGATAGACATTCGGAGACAACTAACATAAATGTGGAGCCTTCAAAGTACTCCAATAATGATTTTGTGTATAATGTGTCCTATTCAATACATATTAATTAATATGAAATATAATAATATATTAATAAACCTAATGGCCTATGTCGCCGAGGATAATTTTATTAATAAAAAAAAAATACATTAATATAATATTATTAAAATACTTGAATTACCATTATATCAATTTGTTGGATTCTTCGTTATTTATTAATACTAACTACCTAATAGGTTGTAAAATAAAAAATAATTAGTACTAATTACAATATAAAAATAGTCAATAGTTAAATTAACAATTTATATTTAACACATAAAAAAACGGTAACGTTCTTATCATTAATGTAAAAATCTAAATATATCTTTAAATAATAAAAATAATAATATGATATAATGTTAGTGATAATCATAGATAATGGTGATAATACTTTATTATCAATTGTACGGTAAAATAAAATAGCGGCAATTCAATTGAACCAATCAGAGCAACCCGGTTCTGAGTGTACCTACATTTGCAAAATACGCGACCGGGACAACTTCACACCCTCATTATAGGGCCCTAAGTTGTCCCACACACTTAAGACCGTGGGCTACGTGTAGAAGAGATTCTCACGAGTCCAAAAACATCATCCCCACACACGTAACCCTAAAACTGAGCAAGTAAAGCCACTTGTCATACCGAACGCAAACACAGCCGCACGCGGCGGCAGAACACGGTTTAATAGTCGGTACGGCAAGCACTATACATACCGGGCACTTTCTTGAACGAGAATCATTATTTATCATCATTCAACCTCAATCAACAGTGAACCTGTCAAGACGTCAACTGCCAACCAACACTCTGCAGCCAACGTTCAGCAGCAGCTCTTTCAAAACCACTCTTAACAGGGCATCAGCGCCCACGGTTCACACCCGAACCGGTCTCTACAACAGCCGTTTTCACCGCTCTCAACAGGGCACCAGCGCCCACGGTTCACACCCGAACCGATCAAACCAACAGCCATTTTCACCGCTCTCAACAGGGCACCAGCGCCCACGGTTCACACCTGAACCGATCAAACCAACAGCCGTTTTCACCACTCTCAACAGGGCATCAGCGCCCACAAGTAAGCCGTCGCGGAAGTGACGTCC
>NC_042494.1:162341047-162344576 GCF_005508785.2 Acyrthosiphon pisum | reverse complement strand
TTTGTTGTTGATGTATAACGCTTTATAAGTACCTAATAGATATTGTGATATGATTAATTTGGAATGTATTATAGGTAGGTACCTATTATATGTCAATTTTTTTTTAATACCATATATAATATTATGTCTTATACCTAGACTGACATACCATCTCCGCTCAGAATCGTTTTTCTTATACAATGATATTATATCATTGAATTCGAATTTAATACCATCCTTTATACAGTGACTCACTTGTAATCTACTGTACAGCAGAGCGACATCCACTTACCCACCTTTTTTACGTTTTAACCTAACTAGTTAATTATTTTTGTTTTAACTTTTTAACTTATACAGTTAAAATGTTTATTATTGTATCTTAAATTTTTATAGCTTATTACTTATTATTGCTGCAATAATCTATTTTTTTACGCAGTGTAAAACGTCTTGATAAATATTCGTGTAAATTAATAAAGGGCTGTCGATGACTTAAAAATATTGTAACTGAGTTAAGTTAAGTTTATTTTTTTTGTCAAGTTGAAACCTATCTAGTTGAAAATCCTTCGTCATAGTTTTTTTTTATAAGCATTTAAAGTTCAAATCTTGACAAAATACGCAAAAATCACGAAAATTTGTAAATTATTTTAAATTGAGAATTCATAAAAATCTAAGATTTGAAAATTTTATACAAGATTATTCATAAGTTTGTCTACCTTTATCAAAAAAAAAATATCGACAAGCAAATCAAATAAAATTTTTATGGGCGTTTGAAGTTTATATTTTTACAATATTAGTTATTCACTCGATTTCTCATGTAGCGGTTTCGTTATATTTTTCTTATTCAAAAACGAATGTAGGTACATGGACATTTTTCTGAATGATTATATTTTCATTTTCTATTCAACACATAATTTTGAAAATATTTTGACTCTTTTTGAGCTGTTTACGAATTTTAACAGTTTTAAATTTTTTTAGTTTTTTTTTCTATAAATATCAATGAAATTGTATTTACTGGGTAAAAAAGCGTGAAAATTTAATGCAAGGCTCCTGATATATTGTTACAATATCAGTTTAAAAATATTAAAAATAGTAAATAAATAGGCACAATTTTTTTTTTTTTGAAGCATTTAAATGTAGAATTTTGACAAAATTTATCAAATTTAAAATTTAAAATTTAATAATATTTCTGTAGTTAAAAATGTATAAAATGTTTAAATTTTATAGCTAAGGATTGAAATTTTAAAGCAAGGTCCCGCGTAAATAGGTTATATATAAATTACTTTATTCACAATAATATCATCAAATATACTTAATAATATTGTAAATATTACCTTCCTAAGCAGTTAATTATAAAAATAAAATAATTTTTATCTTATATTATGATAAATGTAGTGTAGGTACAGAATATAAGAGACATAACTGACAAGTTATATGGTGAACGAACTACGTAATACCTTTTGTTCTTATAAATGTTAAAATGTATTGTAAATACACGATAATTATATATATGTTAAGTATTGGAAGAAATATTCAAAAACATTTAATTACAGCATTAATTTTTAGAGTGATACAAATCGTGTAAGAAAGTAAGTAACTGACAAGCTGACAACTTATTATTATTAAAGATTGTTTGAAGTATTTATAATATCATATATTCATATATTTAAAGATTACAGAACTTTACTGAGCTAGGACATTATCAACCGTGTCTGCATTCTATATTTCATAATTTAAATTACTGTAAAGAAAAATGAATTGAAATAAAATAAAATCCCCAATATAATATTCAAAATGTCACAAAAAAAATAGTGAGAATAGTTTAAGAAAATAAAATATGATTATTTAGCGTCTTACCTTATATCAATAAGTTCGTTGCCATCAGGAGATGCTTTATAGGTTTTGCACTTATGAAAAGGTGTACATATACAATCTTCATAATTGTTTTCATCCTTTAGTGCCGAAGTTTCCAAAATGGTCGTTAACTTGATCTCTGACGATGACTGCAATTCAGACGGCAAGAAGCCAACCACTGTAGTTGTTTGTACAATAGATATTTGTCCTTTCCGAGACGATGAAACGATTCCAGCAAACAAAATCAAACCAAAAATATGCATGGTAAAATTCTGTAAACCGTGGTAAAATAATATTATAGTTGGTAAGAAACAATATGATACATATTTTAACAAACTTTTGAAACTATTTCAAACCTGTAGATTTTTTTTTGAAAAACCTAAATTTTATTGTAATATTATAAGTATGTTTAATTTATAAAATGAGTCATGAAATCATCTTTACTTTGATATAGTATAGTTTTTGAATAACTATTTTTAAATGTATTTATTGAATTATAACACACTACTACTATATTGGTAGTTATAGAATATTTATACTTAACACATTTTAGACAATTTACTTACCATGACTAACGGAATTTATTCAATAACAAAGTCACTAAAATAAAAATGTTTTAAAAAATATTATATTTATTTGCCTATCAAATAATAAAATGTATGTAAATTTGTATTAAAAATCATTTTTATGCACATTCAATTCCTAACCACTTGCTGCAAATTGTGTTTCCGTATCAACAATAAGCTCGGCAGTAATATAATATGTACATTTTATAATATTTTAAATATTCAATAATAACCTGAAATCCTTGAATCCAGTTTTGAAGTTATAAGCAACGTGTTTTTTTCTTTAGAATACTAAATTCTTACTACGTCATGGGTTTATTGATTAATTACAAGATACTATACACCAGTTTTTCCTCCGTCAAACACCCATACATCAAAACATGATTTTTGCAATATAAAAAATAATTATATTCATAATATCATCATATAACTGTAAAATAATAAAAATCGATATACTGAACATGCATGTCTGATGTCATCGATGATCAAGGGTGTTTTAAACTTATGAATTTTTGTTAGTTATAGAATCAATTATAAATGCTACAATATAGTATTTATATTCAATTAGTTGAACCTGGCCACGCTTTTATGTGGTCCAGTCTGATATGAAATTAATACGGAAGTATAAATAAACTCAATTTAGCGAACATACCGTTATAATATTACGTTCATTCGAAAACCATGTTTGAGTGTCTAGAAAATCAGTCACCTCAAGTGAAAATCAATGTACGTGCAACTTCATCACTTTAGTATTGGCGATTTGACTGCGTCGATTTCAAAATATATGCAAGCAGTAGTGGGTAATCCACTTGCGATGGATTGCGGATCAAACGTATTGAGCGACAGTAAATTCAACAGTAAGTGTAGATAATTGCAAAATAATCGATTTTTCAAACCTGTGCGGTAAACGATGATACCATGAGTGAGGTCAGGTTTTTAATAGAATGCACGTACAAATTTTAGGCGTGCTTACTCAACATATAATTTACCGCGAGAAAAGCAAGGTTTTTTCAAATCAATCCCCACTTGTATACTATACTTATATCACGATTCCATGAACAACAAAAATGATATCCAATCATGATAACTATTTTATTTTCTGCAATCATATAGTAATAAGTTATTTTATTATT
>NC_042494.1:162336969-162340895 GCF_005508785.2 Acyrthosiphon pisum | reverse complement strand
AAAGTAGCGAATGTTACTCGCCCTTCTATAACGTTCACCAAATATAAATATCATCAATATCAGTTTTATGGTTTACGAGTCCATAAATCACAAATATGAGTAGGATGAAGTTTTATACATAAGACAGTTATTGTTACTACTTGATAAGTGACCATATTTAAAAATGCATATTATCCTTAAAAGTTTCATACTTTCATTAAAAGTATTCATTAGATATAATTAGGATATTTATTATTAAATAAATTACAGTAATACGTAAAATTTTTATTATATAATTATTATAAAGATAGAACCAGAGAGGTACATATTTTATTTAATAACCTATTTATACATATTAAAAATTAACTTTATAAATAATACTAAATCCGTAAGGTATAAATTACATTTTCTGAATGGACAAAATATATATATATATATTTTTTTTGTTTGTTTGTTTGTTTGTAGGTTGTTAGTAGGTAGGGGATGAACGGTGGAAAACACGTTTTATATGTTTGGTAAGGATTCGTTGCTAAAAATCACGGGTGGTCACCCATCCGGGAACTAGCAACGCCGACTGTTACGTACACTCAGTGCGTTTCAGCAGTCGAGTTTACGGACTACGCCACACCATGTCACTTTATAGACAAAATATATAGACAAAATAATATAAATCGATTCATTGAAATATATTTATAAAATATTATTATAAAATATTATTATTAATCTGAATGAAGTAAAGACAAAAGTTTCATATATTGATTGGGTGTTGCAGGTGTATGTTTGTTATGCGAGTACTTTTTCAGTCTTATCAATCAATTAGATTGTAGATGTCGAGTGTATATCTAATAGTTGATACTTTCCCTAATATTGCAAGGAAAACTTAAAAAGAATTTTTCACCAAATTAAAGAAATATTACATTTTCAAAACGCGTATTTTCATTTTATACAAGTATACAATAATTGAATAATATCACAGAAATCAATTCAAATTTCACTTTTTAGTCTCACTATAAAAATAAGTTGTTGGTTAACTGCCACTGCATAATAGTTTCATAGATATATCATACGGTTATCGAAGTTAAAAATAAGGAAAATATTTTAATTTTATGAATACCGATATAGGTATTTTTATTTAAAAACGTTGGAGAGATTACAACTATAACTACTATTGAGTGTCGAACATACATACATGCTCGTGACTCGTCACAATTGATATTCTTATATATGGAGCAAGTCATGGTATATACTATATAGTTAGGAGAGGGGACCGTTAAGACGATAACCTTCTCCTTATGAAATAACTGCACTCTACAAAAGACATAATGATCAATCATGACGTAGTTACCATTGTCTATTGTTAATATAATTATTATAATAATATCTATGTAGACTGCAGTGGATGATTTGTTAGTGTGGTAGGGGATAGCCGGCCAAATGATAACGCGCCAAATGATTTATGTCCACTAAACACAGAATACAACGTTTATAAATTATAATTAATTTTCATAATTCGTTCAATATTTGATATTTATTCGCCAAAATTCATAACAAAAAATATTCTACTCCAGTAAAAAGTATAAAAAATAATATGATAAATTGAAACATTTTAAAATGGTACATGTATTACGTACCTAAAGATAAACCATACGACTATTTATTTAGAATCACGATTAATAGGAAGTCCAAAATTCGATAGAAGATATTGCGTTATTGTTGTAGTCAAAAAAATAATATTGTTATTTTGTTTTGATGATTATTGTACCTAAATAACATTGTATTAATAATGCTACAGCGCGCGACGGCCGACGGCGGTGGCTTTCCTAAATAGTTATCAAAACCGGTTAGGATTTTAGGCTTTTTTTTCGTTTAAAATTAAATAATAAATGATGTTTTGCACGTTAATATACATAATTAGTTATATATATATAACTAGTTATATAATAATAATGAATTAAAGTTTCAAACGAATCCATTAATTTTAATATTTAATTAAATTCAAGTTGTAGTAAATAAGTTACCTATATCATAATATCAATATTTTAAATTAATATAATTACCTACCTATCTACCCAAATGTCCAAAATCTTAAAATCATATTGTGTTGAATATTAAATTCAATACACTCTTTAGTTGAGAATTCTTTAAAACAAATAGATAACTTTTTACTTTTCAGCTTTAAATTTAAATATTATAAATGTATTATTATATGTATAATTAGTACCTTATAAAATCAATAGTAATAGCATTGATTATAAATAGATACTTACTATTTATAATCAATGGTAATAGTGATAACATAATAATATTATGAAGAGAGAGACAATTTAAATAATACCTAGCTGTATATAATGACTGAAAAATCGAAATCGAATTTACTTAAATCCTTTGTATGTAATACACTGGTTTGTTATAAATCCTTCTCTGTGACTGTATAGTGTACCTATAGTGTATACATTTGTATAGGTAGGTAATCACTTTACTCAATACGGTTTACTGGGGCATCTACCTTAGGTATTTTTTACTTTAAATGATTACCAAGTCTAAAATAAAACATTTTTATTAATCGCCCCCTAAATTACAGTATAATATAGTCACCAAGAATTCACTATTACTATTTTTAAGATATTTATTCAGTTCGTATATACTTAATATATAAAGTGTAATAGAAATACCTAATAAAAAATGAAAAATGTATACTAGTTTATACGTTGAGTATGAAAAATTCTGTTACACCTTGCAAATATGCACATTTAATATAGTTATATTTATTTTAACTTTTAAGCTATCGTCGAATACGTATTGAAAAATTATAATATAAAATTATAAATATATTTTTATAACATAAATGGTACCTAAATTTATATATTATTTTTTTTGTTATTAGTATAATATATATTTATAAATGTACATAACCGATACATTCCATTTTCAATATTTTCACTTCATATACAAATCTTAAAAGATAAAAAGTTACATACTAAAGTAACAAACAACAGAGATACTCAACAATGGGTATAATTAGTAATATGAAGTTGCAAGTAAAAATATATGAATACTCACGAAAGATAATTTGAAATTTATTTGACCAATAAAACTTTCAGGTAAAAATATCCAAAGAAATATTACCAGACTATATAGGTACGCGAGTAATTATTGATCAACGACTCTATTGTTTTAACTTTTCTCTTGAATTACCTACTTTACCGCTTAAACAAAACACCATCTTAATTATACAATAATAATATTTAAATAAAATGAAAAATTGTATTTACTTTCTGATTTTCTGACGAAAAAAATGTGTATTATTTGTTAGGTAGTAAATATTGTATTATGAATCCGCTATAAAATAATATTATGATGTACAACTGCTAGTTGGTACAAAACAATATAATATACACGAAAATCTTAAACTATTTCTAATAATGCGTAACTCGTTAGTCGTTAGTCGTTACTGATAAATTATAATATTTTGAAGGCAATTAAGAAATAACCTGTAATCATTTTGTGTAGCCAATGCGTTAATTATAGGCACTCATTTACATGGGCATTTGTTATAGTATATTAATCTTTGGTACACGTCAAATGGGAATAGAAATAATAACCATCCAATATTAAATAGTAAAATAAATGGTTAACTATATAATAATATAAAGTATATAACATAAGTTAATTATGATAGTCTATTACATTTGTTTCTTTGATACCGAGGACCAACTTCTGACAGAAAGTGAATGATAACATTTTGATTAAATTTATACTGCCCCATTGTATAGATAAGTAGGTACCTGTCCTGCATTTATGGTGAAGTCCATACATTATATTTTTTGTTTTGCACTCAACATTTTCTGATCATTAATAAGAGTATGTAGATAAGGATGATACACCGCACGGACTACTACACTGGACTGGAAACGAGACGTTTACTGCCGAGCCGCTTAGTGTCCGCG
>NC_042494.1:162308970-162335405 GCF_005508785.2 Acyrthosiphon pisum | reverse complement strand
ATGCATAGTAAATTAATGTTTTAATATACCTTTGAGAAATATTAATAATAGTATTAACATTTAAGTATTTAAACTTTTTCCATAAACACTTAAAGTCTAAAGAAAATAAGCATTGATCTAGGATGTTCATATAAGTCTATCAACCATTTAGCATATAGATATATATGTTTCTATCCCTAGGATCTCAGTTAATATATAATAATATATAGGTAATAACATTTATTTTATAATATACAATAAATACTATGAATGTATTATAAATCAATGGAGATAGGTACAACTGAGTAATAAATGTTTATAAAAAGATATTCAAAATATATGCATTTTGATAACACATAGGTAATATGAATACTAGTATAATACTAGTACTAGCAGTATTATGAATTCTATTTAAAATCAATATATTAATTAATAATTAATAATTATTATTTGTTAATTATAACACTTTTAAAGCAATATGTATTATAATTTAGTGAATTAACTCTTACATTTTTCATATATTTTTTTTTTGTAATAGGAAATTTAAAAATGACAATTTAGTTAATTTAGTTAATTATATTTAATAATATTAAAGTTGTATTTGATAAAAAGAAAGTATTTAAATACATGTATACAAATAATTTAGAACATAGAAGTCATTATGCAATGAAAAATTTTGAATTTTATTCCTTAAATCATAATATATTTTAAATTTTCTATAGTTTTGGTGTACTAAAGTGTTCGTTTTTCGGCCTCTTTAGGACATATAGCGCTCCCGGTGGTGACGACTATCTGTAGTAAAATTTTCAATCAAGTTTTCAAACAAGTGACGACACCTTATCAATACACCTTGGATATAATATTACCTATTATACATTTATACGTCTTATCAGCGGCGTGACCAGCATTCTTCGTTGTTGAGGAGGAGGGGAATAGAACCAACCCAAAATAAATTAACTGTTAACGATAATTTTTACTTTGTTACATTCTTACATTTTAAAATAATATATATTAAACTATTTAGGGCCTTTCCTACAATGTCCGGTTAAAGTTAACCGACACTTTACTAGAAATTGTAAGAACGGTCCTTATTCATTCAATTAAATCGTAGGTATTACTATTCACTATTAATAATAATAATAAAATATATAAAATATATATTGATACATTATACTTAAGACGTGACCGGCTAGTGTTTCTTTAATAAGGGGTAATATTTAGGCAATATGCAATTAAATCGGAGCCGCCAATGACATTTTGTGTAAGTCATAACATTTATTTTTATGATTAAGTGTGATAATTGGTTATCTACGCAAACGCTGCTCGCACACACATGTCAACGGCACCACTGACTAAATATGAAAAGTGTGATAATTTGCTTAAAACACGCTTCTCGAGAAAACTTCCCACACCTCTGATTTAGTTTTTTTTTTTTGTTAAGAAAAAGATCAATTCTTACAGGGCGCATTGGATTTCAATTTTGGATTTCGTTGATTATAATTTATAACAAAAATAATAAAAAAAACCCAAATGCTGGTGAAAATTAGTCACATTCAAAATCATATTATATGGTACTAGCTGAGCCCGTGCACTTCGTTGCTCGTTAAATGTACCAACGCTATATGACCCAAACTTTGTTCAATTCGTTATTTAATATTTGGTGGATGGCGTTCAAAACGTATCTTAACTTTTTCGTTGCCCGGAGTAAAAATTCTGATTCGCAGCAGTATATTATCATGTAGGCAATCTACCTGCGGTAGATCGCGGACCCCGTGCTACTGCGGGTACGTAAGTGTATGATTTCAATCTAGAGTATCAATGTACCTGATCTGCCAAAATAACCAATGGAAACCAATAATAAATAAATACTAATTTCTACTGTAGATTGTAACCAATGGCAACTATTTGAAAAATAAATAGCCCTGTTTGAGCACCTCTTTAAAATGCGAATTTCGACAAATCCTTTCTTAGCGGATGCCTACGCCAAAATAGCTATCTGTATGCCAAATTTCAGTCCAATTCATTCAATGGTTTGAGCTGTATGTTGATAGATCAGTCAATCAGCTTACTGTTTTATATATACAGATTTATAGTTATAGTTTTATTTTCAAATAGTATTTTGGAAAAATCCAATGCGCGTCCTATGGGAAGTGTTTCTCAATCCAAAAAAAAAAAAAACAAATATTCGATTTCAGATCACTCTACGAGACATGATATATTTTTCTTTTGATGCAGGATTTTGGCGAAAAAACAGGTTATATGTGGCCTATAAGGGGATTGCAATTCGATGGACTTGGTTATGTGATTATACTTTTTGAAAATGATTTGAATTTAGTATTAACTATTATAACTAATTGAGATCAATCAGGCCACTTTTAAAAATTTTGTTTTTCAACTCCTATACATTTTCTTAGTATATTTAATAAACTTAAAAATACTACATCAGACACACACACACACACACATACACACACTATAAATGTATTATCACTTACCTACTAGTTACTACGCATACATTTACCAGACCCGCGTGCAAGCAAATTGCCTATTTCGAACTCCTTAGAACGGATGGTTTTTATGTAAAGTTTGTAAAGAGGTACATATACAAGTAAAATGTTTAGATTTTTTGATGTGAAAAGTGAAAACATCTTATGTAGCGTTCAGACTTTTCCGCTTAGGCAGTGAAATTTTTTGAGTGTTATTCGAGCGATACCCTTTTGGCCTTTTCGCGTAACGCTAGCGCTGCTGACGTGCTGATTGGTGGAGACTCGGTGCGACACTTAACGTTAGGCCGACTTGTGGTCAGGGGGCGTAGCTTCATTACGATCACGGACATCGAACATGGAGCTGGCGAGATGGTTGTTGTTGTTTGTTGTGTTTATATTATATTACCACAGTAAAACATTGTTCGGAAGATAGAATATCGACAGGGTGTATAGTGGAACGCTGCATTACATGGCAATGTCATGAAGATGATGGAACAGCAGAAACAACCTTACTACCATAAAATAACACTAAATAATACATAATACTAACACAATAAAACAGACGCGAGAGTATTATTATGTATTATAGATGATCCGTAAAGTTCGTTGTAAAAAATAAGTACTTATAACTGATTAGGTACTGAATACTGTGACGCACACAAACAAATTATTTATGTTTCAAACACTTAGGTACACCCGTGGCAACCATATTTTTTTATAGATTTTCTAAATCGAGAATGTATCTATAGGTTCTTTTTTTTGTATACTTTAATTTTGTTTGATAATTTACACCAGTTCAAATGGTACCACTGCCGTTTACCAAATATATAAATTATACTTAAGATGTAGGTATAACCAGGCGAAGGAACATACTAAAATTAGAGATTTTGACGAGATGAGTCAATTATGATACTATAGTAATCGCGTTAGATTAAAAGTTTAAACATACTATTATTATATAATTTAATGTCATAAAAAATAAGAAATTGGATTTTTATAAAACAAATATAATCATATTATACATATATTTATAATATATTATATTATATACTTGTAGGTACTTACTACTTACACAGTTGGTACACCTAAATTTGTATGCAATAAAAGTAAAAATACTTGTTATTTTAGACATAAATAACTGAAATAATTATATTATAATATGTTTTAATTAACATTTATTCACTTCCAAGCATTCACTTCACTCAGAATCTAAAATGGTAATATTACAACTTCACTGGTGGCGTTGCCACTAGCCAGGGAAAAGTGATGGGAGTATTTGAAATTTTTAACCATCATTCTTAAAATATATTAACTGACTTATTTTATTGTAATAACCCGACATAGTGCCTAGCCTAACAATAAAATAGTTCGCCATTTATGCCACTACGGCACTGGATATATCATTAGCAGGGTTTTTTTTAGTGTGCAGTAAATATTGTTAATTTGTGTAGTGCAAAAAAAGAATTTCAGGATGGTATATTTTATTGTATATTATAAAACAATAATTGAGTAAACTTTAAAAGAAAAAAAAAATGTTTCTATTAAAATTTAAAATTGTTTCTATTATTCATCAATATACTATATTTTTAAAATTTTTTTTTTTTAAAACAAAAAAATATATTTACCAAATGCTTGTGGTGGTGGTAGAGTTATATAAGTATATAACATAATATGGACAATTTAATTATAAATAAGAAAAGTGGACAATAACTGAATAATCAATCTATACAATTAGAATACTATTAGGTATAACTAATATTAAATTACAACAGTTAAATAAAATTCCTTATTATTTATTCAAGTATTAAAAATAACCAAATCTGATTTTTTTTTTCATTTCTATAGTTATCCGATTCCATTATGTATAGAATATGTCCCTTTTTATATTTACTGGTATTAAGTTGTGGTTTTTTGGATCTAGATAATCTATGATTTTTTACCAAACGCTTTTCTAGAATAATCCATTCTGACATAAAATGCCTATTTTATCTTTTAATTATTACCTTTTTCATATCCAGAAAGGATTCAAAGTTTTTAATTATTTATACAATAGCTATTATTTTATATACAGACTCATGTGGTAACACATCTAATAACTTAAAGTTTTTTTTAATTGAACCAATTAAAGTATTTTTACATAAACATATTCTAACATTTTTCTTTTCTAAATGTTGTACTGTTGTATAGTAGTCTAGACGTATTTTCATTCAGTCAAAATTATCATTTGGACTATTATTGGATGTAAAAGTATATTACAAAAACTATAAAGAAATTAAGTACATATAGTCAATCGATTGTTTTTATTTTTATAAATTACCTATTTCAAGTAAATAATACTTAGTAAGTATTATTACTTATATTTACAAACAAAATTTTAAAATTATTATTTATAAATTTACAATAAAAATCGCGCATTAATATAAAATTATTTATTTGGTATATCATGAGATAGTTTTCTATTAGAAGCTCAACTACTAAGGTTATTGGCTTACAATATTTACAACAGTATTATATAAGTTTACATCATAAGACTAAATATAATAAGTGCCCATGCTAATCGAATACCCTATTATCGTTATTATTTAATATTTATTATCATATTGTATTCCGATGTATGTAAATTCAATATACCTACCATTTTTTATCCTAGAACTCAGCCCGTAAACAAAAAATAAATAATTAAAATGAAATAATAAATATAATAGAAAACATAAACAAGAAGGTCTTAAGGATATCAACATTGAACATCAGTCATGATGGTAAAGTATAGATTTTATGATTGTTTTACTATGTTCTTTAAAATATACAGCTATTTACTATAAACTATAGACTCTTAGGCCGCGGTACGCGGCAAGGTTGTCCAGCCATACTAAAATTGACCGTTAACGAACATTTGACCTGTGCATATTATATAAATTTAGATTTGGGCAATTCTCCGTCTGCGTCCCTAAAATGTCGCCTCTGGATTCATTGATGATCTGCCCGGAATTCCGATGGAAAAAGCATTTTTTATGCAAGTATACCTATATTATAATACTATACACTATATATGTTTATGTAAGTAATTGCTCAGAATGTAATTAGTCAACACATATTATTAACCCGCAATATCGTTGGGTAACGGGGAAATAACAATGAAGTTAGACAAATTTTCGACCACTCTGATTTCATTCACTTTGAATCGTGTGAATATGTAAGATCCGGAATATTGAATCACTGCGATTTCCTTATGAGCTTATAATAACATTACTGTGGGTATTTTTTCCGTTATCCTAATAAGCAATAGATAGTAGGTACCGATAAATAATTATAATACATGTAATATGTTGTACCTATTGTTTTTTTATTTATCGCAACGTGAGTTTTCACAATCTATGATGAAAACCATGACGGAATATACTATCCATCTATTTGTTGTGTACTTCGTAAAATGCATGTGCTTCCTACCTATGTATAAAAATTGAATATAAAACCATTTTGCACATTACAATTGAAATTGTAGTTGTAATTAGTATAGTAATTATTATATTACCGCATGTAGGTACCTATAGTTCTTGGCTAATTTATAGTAGGTAAGTAGGTACTTATTATTTACACGTGTTTTCGAAAGCCTTCAACTGACTCATTTTAACATTTTTTGACGGATACAATATAGCTTTATGGTTACAATTGAAGTAAATGTACAGAATCGAAACTACTAGGTATCCTAACTAATGACCGCACTAGTTAATTATTATTTATTATGGTCATTCGGGAGTTCAAGACTGCCTATATAGGTATTAGGTACTTTAAGGTACTTGCGTAGGTATAATTTAAAATCATCAACATTGTAAATGTCTAATTCTAATTTTACAATAATTATTGGTTAATATATTTATAATATAATATACATGGTTATTGATCGATCTATAGGTAATAGGTAGGCAATATACCCGAGTAACAATTTCATGGGGTGAGGTCGGTTAAACAGACCGATAGGTGCATGGAGAGTGCTAATTTTATTTTGAACTGTTTTTAAACTTTGTATGGTGCCTAGTCCGTTCGATTGACCGTACCGTGTCTGGACCGTTCATGAGGTATATAATTAACCGAGGGAAATAATATTTTGGTGTCAGGTCCGTGCAATAGACTGAACCGTGTTTGGACGGTTCACAAAAAAATTATTAACCGAGTTATTTAATATCTTGGTGTCAGGTCCGTGCAATAGATTGAACCGTGTTTGGACGGTTCACGAAGAACATTATAAACCGATTTGTTAGCACATGTTGGATTACAACTTACTATAGGTATTATAACGTATTATGCTCCATATGAACATCATATATATATACCTATATTATATATATATATATCTAATTATATGCTTAGGTACATCCATTTCTTCCATAGCGAAGACATAAGTACATATGGGTAACTATAACCCTTTAATTATGTTTCACTCATGATAAATAAAGTTAACGAAAACAGCATTTTTGCGCATTATACTGTACATATTTTGTATGTTATTTGTTGACTGTCAAAATGTTTAGGAAATATGTAAATATTTACATAAACGGAAATAAAACCAGTATATTATAAATATTTCAATGTAAGCATCACATTTAAAATAATCTGTTTATTATTATTAAACAATTATTTTTATTTAAAGAAAATTAACAATTTAAGCTATAATGTTATAATATGCATTAAACATAAGAAGAAAATACGATGACAGATATAAAAAGATTTTTTTACATGAAATATACGTGTAGGAAGGCCATCCGATGATGGAACCCAATGGTT
The DNA here is from genome assembly GCF_005508785.2 of Acyrthosiphon pisum. Lineage (NCBI taxonomy): Eukaryota > Metazoa > Arthropoda > Insecta > Hemiptera > Aphididae > Acyrthosiphon > Acyrthosiphon pisum. The sequence goes on along the minus strand of NC_042494.1, from coordinate 162,328,158 downwards.
TAATAACATTAATACTTAAAATATAATATAATATTATGTGTTACTTGCAATAAATTGGTACTATTTTTTATACATATATATTTAAAATAATTAGTTTTAATAGTATATTATATATTTATATAGTATTACCTATTTCATATTTGTATATATTTTTTTTAAATATAACTTTTTAATTTTAATTTTATTTGAACACTATACCTAGTGCAGATGCACACACTTTATTGAACTCTATATTATACCTAACTGCACTGCACATTACTCTAATAGCATTACACTATTACCAAGTAACAACTAACACATGTAACGTATTACCTACGTATGATTATTATAACGTAAAATTACAATACCTACCTATCTTAAATTGCAAATATAATTACAAAATCATAAAAATTAAAAGTGAATACCGATTTTTCAACAAATAAATGTATGAGCACCAAGATTGTTCTGTTTAGTTCATATTAAACCATATTAAATTTAAAAAAAAATAACCTTGAAAATAGAGTCAATAAATTTATAGGTACCTACTAAGTTGACTGAAAACGTTGTACCTACTACCTACCTATTTAAATTTGATGATTTAGTAAAATAGCAATTTTTTTCATAATAATTATTAAGGTTATATAATGTCCAATTCACTATGGACAAATTATACTATGACCGAGTAACGTAGGTATCTACACTGCCGGGTAAAATAAACACCGAGCAATGTACCTACCACATAAACGTCCATTTATCTATATTTAATGTTATAATATACTATTTATAGGTTTTGTAATATTTTCAAGCGTCATTTTATATGCGATGACTATAAACGACCATAGATTAGTAGGTACTATTGAGATAGAGAGGCACACACAAACACACACACACTTTATCAAATATATGAACACGGACGCATTCAGAAATATTTATTGGTGGAGAAGGGTAAGATAGTTTTCCAATAGAAAAACGATGAATATCCCACCCTGTATAGTAATAGAAAATCATTAAATTAATTTAATGAACTAAATTTTAGTCATTAAACATTTTGTTGCATGTTATAACTATGCGCCACCTACCAATTAATTTTATCGTAATTTATAAGTATGACATAAAATAAACATAGACATTTTCGTTGTTAGGATAATAATTTGCGATGGATAATAAGTAAAAATAAAATATAAAAATAAAACAATAATATAATATACCTATACCTTAAAAATATTTATTACTGAACATAAAAACCTCATATTATACGATTTACGATTTCTAATTTCCTTAAGAGAACGTCGCACCCGCATGTGTTGTCTCCGTCTTTCACACGTAAGTTATTGCAAATTTTCGTTCGCTAAGTTGGTTTTTTAAGATATTTTAATTTTTAAGTGAGCTATGAGCATTTTCAAACATTAATATTTTACATACTGATAACTCACTTAAAAATTAAAATATCGTAAGAAACCGATGAGAGGGCATAGATAATGCTGATACCTAAAAGTTTGATAATAGGTCGATTCACTCTAAAATTAAAAATGACAGCACCCTATTGAAACTAGCGAACGAAAATTAGCTATGTCGTACGTACGTCTATAAGACGGAGACAACACATGCGGGTTCGACGTCTGGACGCGTCCTCTTAAAGTATGAGCTAATTTGTTTTTACTTTCTATAGATCAATCAGTATGTCCTGGTGAATAATCGGTAACGTTGGATTTAGCACAACCTTTGCTTAACCCAAGCACAACCTTAGCCTAACCTAAGCGTATATATCGATCAGTCGAGAAAGTTTCAATTCCATAATCTTCAGTATTCAGTATACCTATCGGTACAATGTTCACAAATGCTGACGAAAGTGGATATGTTAGGTTTATCATATTTTTAAATAAAACAAAACTCAAATAATTTCCTTTATTTCAACAAATATATAAATATTTACATAAATTCACAATGTGAATGTCCACAATAATAGAATCATAGTATATTATACTATTTTATAGTTTCTGATTCAAAGGTTGTCAACTGTCAAGGAGTGTAGGACGACCCATCAGTCATAAATACGCCAGCAGCTATAAGACTTTAATATACCGTCAACAGATTTATAATAATAAATTGTTTATTAAATTCAGCTCAGTGACCATATTATTTGCATTTTATATTAAAATAAGAGGATATAATATAATATTATTCCTTAATCCAAAAAAATGAGCATTCACGGAAATAATAATATCCAGCAACATAATATTTACATACATAAATACATTTAATCCGCAAGAATTGAAATATTCGAGGTCAAGATAACCACAAAAATAACTAAAATATCCAAAAAAATATAATATTATGAGTGTTAGTAATTATATAACGTTATAATATTCGATATCATTGCGTTTTATACACATTATATAATAATGTATAATATTACACATTATGAAGAACTGTATATAATAATCGATATAATGTATCTATGATCTATATGTTTAACAATAGGTACCTACTTAGAATATTATAGCAGATTATCGAGTACTATCATTCCTAAATTTTTTTTTGTAAACTGGAAGGTTTTATTCGATAGTCAAACATTCCCTTTGTATATTTTAATTTTACTATGCATTTTAATTTATAATTAATTACTGCCACGCCGGGTGGATCGGTAAATTATTTGTGGTTATTTTTTTGTCGCGAATATGGATTGGACCAAAAAACCTATTTTAATGTAATAGTACAAGCAGTTCCTCTCATTTATTAATAAAAAATATAGTATTACTATGTTATGGTACAACTGTAAAATATCTATACAGCTTGTAGGTACCGTGGTTATCTTTTATTCATTATCATTGTTTTTAAGAAATTATGCAATGTACATGGTTGTTAAAAATCCCACTACCTCCTTTCATTTAGTAGTTATAATTGTTTATAAAAACAGAAAACTCAATCAATTATCAACGTAAATATACCATTCATAATATCAGCAGCCAAATTTCTGGGATGGGGCGCATCGCCATAACTTATCGCCGACATAACTTCCAAATTACAGCAAACGAGCACAAGAGCCTATACCCGTTAAGCGAATAAAAACTATATTATAAACGACGGAGCAATGCGCATACCGATCTCGCGGATTAGGAAAATAATATAGCGAGATCGCCCACGGGTCTTGAAATATTATGAAAAGTTGGCGAGCGCATTGGCGGCCGTGAATCGGGTCGGCTAACGCGGTGCGTGACCTCGGGTCGGGTCGGTCGGGTAGTCGGTGGCCTCGATCAAACGCCGTACCGATATAATACTAATATAATAATGAAAATAATATAATATATTATTATCATTATCCGTCCAAGGCCTCGGCGGTGCTAAAACATCATGTGATACTACCTATTACAATATTAACCATTGAATCATGTGGAGGTGTTCGGCCGGTCGCGGGCTCGTACGCAGCATCGTCGGTCGCCTTCGCGTCGCCGTCCCGTCTGCCAATATTTTCGTCGGCCGTCCGACTCGTGACCGCGCCATGTGTCAACGAACCGCGTTCCACAACAGTCGTATCGCACGTATTATTATTGGTATTACCGCTCGCAATCTGTCGTAAAAAAAAGAAATTACAACGTTTAAAAACTTTAAAATGTAAATACCACACGGTAAATAATTACTCATTATTTGTGATGATTGACGGGGAAATCTGAAACATATAAATAGTCTTAAAAACCCGGACGCCGATAGGTACAATAGGTAATAATTATTGTAGAGTGGGTCGTTTGGGGCCATAGTGTTAGAACACCAAAGCGTGGAATGCATGCGTGTGTTGTGCTTTCCTGCATTCTGAATAATATAGATATTATAATATACAGGTATTTACAGCTATATTGTAGAGATATTTGTTTTTGGCACTCTACTCCGCATTCGCCAAATCTGCGTATCAAAACCGTACATTTGCTGCCAAAAAAAAAAAAAAAAAATGTAGAAAATAATTCATATGATACCTACATTATGTAAATAAGTACCTACCTACATTATTATTACAGTTTATAATCAGTAATCTCTAAAAAAAATTCACCGCACTTTTTATGTAGTAAACATCCGCATAGTATAATATAATTATAACGTAGACAAATATACTACTGGAGTCTATTGAATAAATTAATATTACAATATTTGAAGCTCGCGGCATATGCGTAGATATACCTAGAAAATTTAAATAGATACCTATATCGTTCTTCAATAATAAAATAGTTTTAAAAAATAAACACGTTCCTATTATATTATATAAACATTAAAAATGTAAATCACATAAGTCCGCCGCACGCACACAACCGCATATATACATATAGTATACTGCCCTCCTAAGCCAAAAGGCAGTAATCAACAATTTAGTATTTTTGAGAAAAATAACTTTTCCTAAATCACCTTGTTATTTTTATCATATTATCAAAATAAAATAATAAATTAATGATTCTTATATAAATTTTCCTGTAGAATCCAATAATTCTCATGGATAATCTCTAAGATACCTCTTAATACCTAAAAACGCATATAGGTACGTACTTTTAGCTTAGTGGTGTGAGACATTAATATTATTGTTTACAGATGGAAAACGCAGTATGAGCAGATTTATTAATAGCATTACCATGAAATAATATAAAATAATATAATATAATCATGGTCGATGGTCCAAATTCAATCATAGAATTAATAACAACCAGAATGTTAACAGCGGGGTCTTCTTAGACCGTGGTTAACAGCGTATGTTTATAAATTATTATAATCTATGAGAATATGATATTGTGTGATACGGCTAGACAATTATCATCAATACCTAGCAGGAATCGAAACCGGTTTAACCGGTTTTCCAAAAAACCGGTTAAAACCACGGTTTTCTCATTTCTGAACACTGGAACTGGAACCGGAACAAAAGCTTTAAAACACCGGTTAAAAAACCGTAACCGAAACCTGAGACCTTAAAAAACAGTTTTCAAAATCCAAGCCGAAACCATAGAATTGAAAAACCGTTCTTGTACCGTTCTTGAAAAATTGATTAAAATTTGAAAAGAATGTCGGTTTCTTTGAATTACATAAAGTCAATTATATTATTTGTAATTCTAGTATTTTTATATGAAGGAATTATTATGTTCGGATTTATTGATAAAAATCCCGATGCAATTACTGATTATTACGAAATATTAATATATATATTTTTTCTAAACTTACGATTCAAAATTGCAAATACAAATAATATAGTGTGATGTTATTGTAAATTGTAATATACAATTAAATATTAATGTAATCGAATAATGATCTCAACCATAATATGACAACATAATATTATGTCGAATGCAAAAGTAGGCACGAGGCACCTAAATTGGGTACGAAATATTTAAGTTAATAACACGAAATTAGTTCTACTGAATGTAAATTTGTTATATCGTATATTGTACACTAATCATACAAAGTAGCCATATTTTAGGGCTTTAGACTCAGCCCTTATAATAATTAATAGATAATAAAAATCAAGTCTACAGTAATTAGACAGGAAAATAAAATGGAAATATTTAAAAACCGCTCCTAAAACCAAAACCGAACATTTCCTAAACCGTTCTTTAAACCGATAAAATATTTGAAAAACCTTTTTTAAAACCGAAACCAAAATCAAAAATTTTTAAAAACCAATCTTAAAACCTAAACCAAAACCAGAAAATTTAGAAAACCGTTCTCAAGAACTAAAACCGTAACCGTTAAAATTTGAAACGGTTTCGATCCCTGATACCTAAATACCTAAACGAAAAACGAAAATACCGTTACTAAACGAAAAATACCATAAGTAAACGAAAATACCGTATTTAAGCCAATACTAAGCAAAATTACCGTATACCGTGGTCAGTTACTGCCATTTTGCTTAGTATAATATTATGTTTGATACTGCTTTTTTGCTTAGTATCATTCATATATTTGTAAATACGTATATGTTTAACCACGTTTATTAAACAATCTATTGCATTTAAATTAACAATACGATTTTAACAGTCTTAACTTATATTATATATGTATCATAACAATACTTGTTATTTAATATAGCAAATTGTGTGTGACATGTGTAGGTACACAAGATTAAGTATCAAAAAATGTATAAAGCAGACTTACTAAAATTATTTACAGACATTTATTTGTAAGCACATTTTTTATATGGTCACGTTGTCAGAGAATTTCTTAAAAAATAATAAAGGAATTTGATAGGTAGGTATTTACTATTTACTATTTACCTATTCAAAATTCAAATCGTCGATTGTATAATATGACTTGTGTACAGCTTGAACGACTTGATAAAAAAAAAATGGTTGAATACTTTACGCGTCAAAAATAAAATGCATAATAATATGTGCACGCATGCCGCCAGTGTTAAACATAATAGTATCGTAAATAGTTGTGAATATCATCTGAAAAATAGCAAAGCGTTCAGATTCTTAACACAATGCGTACGTTTGTGGGAAAATCCATCGGTTGGAAAATCACTCCACAAAAATGTATTACTGTAGGTACATCATACGGTACACAATATTTGTACCGCGGCGGTAATTTTGAAGTCTTAATATGATAGCTATATATAGTGCACATCGAAATCGCTTTGGAACCAGTTTAGTGGGTACACGACGAGTGTGTAGTACATTTGAGATCGCGTGTTAGTTTTCATGTAGACGTAGCAGTGGTCGAAGCGCGTGACGCTCGCAGGCTACGACTATAATATTATACTAGTACTATTGCAGTAATTTTCGCGGTTCATTATCTTTGTTTTTTTGTTTACCATTTTTGTTTATTTATTTCGACAGTTTTAAAAACAATTTAATCAATGGTTATGAAACTTATTGCGGTGAATTTTTTAATTTGGTTTACATTTAATTGCCATGGACAGACAAAATCAAGAGAAAGTAAGCAAAAATAATAATACATATGTAAGGTTCTTTCGCATTTAGTGCGTCGCGATATTGAAAATTATAAAGTAACCATATTATCATACACTAAAATCAAACACAGGTAATTACACGAATGATTTTTTTTGTAAATTGTTTGATTACCTACATTTCAATTAAAATTCGCATTATCGTTATTTCAAAAAATGTTATGATTGTATGTCTCAGAGTCACTTACACATCAATACCTATACAGTAGGTATACAATATATTACACATAATAAATTTTAAATCGTTAAAAAAACACCTAGTTCTTTGTAGTTTGTAGGCAGATATACAATGTGTCTTGTGGGTTGGGGGGAGGGAGTGACTGACTGGTGTCATATGGGAGTATATCTTAAATAATGAAAAAAAACCCTTTGAAGAGGGGGGGGGGGTATACTCTATTATTTTTTTAGTCAACACAAATTTATTTAACTTTTTTTTATCAAAACTATCATCGGAACATCAAATTTTTAACTTTTCACCACAACCTTTTTTTTTTACATTTTAAAGTTATTTTAGCGTGCACAATTAAACCAGAAATATACAAATAATTTTTGAAAAATTAAAAATGGTAAAGAAATTGTCAAAAATAGATTACTATTGAAAGGAATAAAAAAACATAAGAGTAAGACCCCCTCCTCTTAAAGGATTTTTTTCATAATTTAAGGAATACTATCATATATATAACGCCGTAAAATATAAAATAGTATATAAATAGTATGGTATGTGCGTAGTGTGTACTAATAAATAATGATAATTTATAGAATATAAATCCTAACGTATTCTTTATCAGAAAAATAATGGATGATATATAACTAATAACAATTAAGCAATAGTAAAATGTCACTTTATTCGCGTAAAAAAATATGTATTACCTACGCTGCATATATTGAAATCTGACCAAATCTAATATCAGAGATGTACCTATTATACATAAAATATTATAATGTGTAGTATTATATCTTAAGATAAGCCTATCATTAAAATTAAATTGTTAACTCGATAAAGATCATTGTCAGTTGAAAATACTCCAATCGATTGTTCTACACACATAACTACATAACTGCAGAAGGTGTAACAAAATATATTATAAGCTGTTGAAATGTTTTGCACACAGCTCATTTTCCGGGTTATCATTTCTGTGGACCGGGTACGGACTTTTTGGAACGCATTGCTCGTGGTCAGCTTGGCATCAATAAACTAGACGAAGCGTGCCGGTCACATGATTCAGTTTACACAGACAGTACGGATTTTCAATTGAGAATGGAAGCCGACATGAAACTGGAAATAGCAGCATGGGAGCGAGTGATAGCAAAGGATAGTAGTTACAAGGAGAAATTCGCTGCATGGATGGTGACAAACATCATGAAAGTGAAACGAAAGTGGAATACTCGACGTCTGCAACGGGAGTTTGGTAAAAAACGTAAGAAATTTTTGTTTTATAAACATACATTACCTACGCATATATTATGGGCTAACCTCGCCAGCTACAAGACGAAAACAAATTATTGATAACGTATTCTACGACCATCGAACCTCATAAATCTTAACATATAATTAACGGGATGATAGGATGAAACCAGCCAGTGTTTAGTATCTATTAACTTTAGTGATAAACTTAAGAGGACGCTGCACCCACATGTGTTGTCCCCGTCTTAAAAATGTAAAAAATGGCAAAACCTGTTTCGCGCGGAAAAAACCGAAAAGGTTAGGTACAGTCATAAATGTTAAATTAAATTTTTACCACATAAATAAGAGAAATTTCAAATTTGGCTGTGAAATGTTGTTTTTATTTTTTTGATATGGGAATTATAAAAAATGCACTTCATTCAAGTTTGAAAAACAAAAAAAATAATGGATTTTCAATCAATAAGAACTTGTTTTGCATTAGTAATATAAAAATAAAATAAAAACTTTATTTCACAGATAATGTTCTGAACTATATTGTATATCGATTTGGAGTCTTAACTATTACTAATGCTGAGTGGTTCTATCCCTCGCAAAACGGTTTTTGCTATGTTGTACCTAAATTTGTAAGACAGAGACAACACAAGCGGGGGTAGTGTCCTCTTAAGAATTTTTGACATTTTACAATATTTCTAATACTTAAAATGTACGTACCTAAACTTACATTAAACTAGTTGGTTGTACTGTGTCGATTCCAAATGACTTTTTCATATTACCTACCAAAATACACGTGACATAGGTAGGTATAGCTTATATTGCATAAATGTATTTATGTGTATGATATTATTATAGTATAATATAATATAGGTATGCATCACATATTTTATTAAAATGCTCACTTTCTTTATTTTCTAACCAGATATGCGTATTATATTATGATAAAAGAGTATCAACACTTTCGATTCTCAATTCCGCGCGAACTGTTAATAATTAAAATATTTAAGTAATAGGTATACTTATATTATTTCCGACGAGATGCGGTATGAAAAGGACCACTGCGTTATTTGTATATTATGCTTCGAGCAACTTTCTATAATATTATATTATTGGTCGTTTTGAGACGCGTAGGCTTGTAGGTACAATATTATTATACGATTTCGTTCCACTTACACAACAGATTTTCGCTTCGATTTGACTATAATATATCATAGTTTTTCGTCCAGCTAATAGTAAGTTGATCGTAAACAGAAATATGTTCTCATTATATTATAATATTGTTAACGATACCCCTAAAGGTCGTTTAAAAAAAAAAATGTGCACAACAGTCAACTACATTTAATTATTTGTATTTCAGCAGTAATAATCATTACGAGTGCGTAGTATAAATGTATAATTAATAGCAAATGAAAATGTACCTCGTAATGTATTATTGGTACCTAATAATAAGGCTGCAACACAATTGCGCATTAATCATTTTTTGACTATTATTACTACATGATTGCGACCCAAAGTGTGTAATACGATTTTAAATCAATCCTTTTCCTCCGATAAAGTCACAATACGATTGTGCACCAAAATATATGTACCTATATACAAGTCTTGGAAAGCTAATGATTTTTTTTAACTCAGTTAAGTTAAGTTAATAAACACCAATAAGAAAAATCCAAATAGTGAAATATAATAAAATTAAAAACAAAACAAATTAACTTAACTTAATTCTTAAAATGAAAAATGAATATGTTAATTTCACGTTAATTAAAAAAAAATTTAGTAAGTTAACAGTTAAGTTAATGAAAAGCCAAAAGTAACTAGTTAAGTTAAAAAGTTAAAAGAAAATTAACTTTTCAACTTAACTTTAACGTTTTAACTCGTTAATGCCCAGCCTTGCCTATATGTTACTATAATATACATATACAAATATACAAATATACAATATAAAATATATGAAGTACATATTTTAATGTATAAATGTTCTATACATTCTCTCAGGTGAATTATATATTCACAATATTATCCTTCACGATTTCAGGATTAAGACAGATAAAAAATTATCATTGTTGGCTTAGTTAAACATTTTTAACTCTGTTTCTTCTAAATTTTTTTCTAAATTACATATAAAATATAAATGTTATTATAGTCAATAATAAATATATTTTTTGATCATATAAAAATAAAACATATGAATAATTAAACAATAATAATTTGTGGTCAGTCCCTAAGCATGTAATTGGGAAGGAAAATTGTGAATAATAATTAGTTTTTGAGTGAATATATAGAAAATATTTACATAAAATATTAGGTATGTATTTTATAATACATCATTTGAGGCGCAATTGTTTTGTGATTTTATTAGGTAAAAAGGGTGCAATTGTGATACAAATTTTGGTGCGTAATTATCGTTGTAATAATTCGGTTCAAAAAAAATGAAAAAGTGCACATCGTTGACGAAAAACCCACATTTATAACAAAACTTCTAAAACAACAACATTGCCTTACATAATCAATTATGACGTATTACAAATACCTTGTGAGATTTGATTTAGGAAAATCCTTTTAGGAACTTACATTATATTAATTTCACTGCCCCAAAAACATGTAGATACTCTGCTTACAGCTCATACAGCGCAATGCACCTTGAACGTGTTATTTTCATATTGATCTGACTATCAGACTACCTAGGTACCTATATATAATACAATACGTATAATATCAACGACTAGTGAAAATAATTATAACTTTTTGATTATTGTGGTTTGTTATTTAATAAAATATACTTATTTTCATGTACAATATAGCTAGTGAATTGTCTCCGGCAAACAAAAAACCTCGACGTTCCATTGATGACCACCATAAAACTTGGTTTCGGTACCGATTATAAAAGCACTGAGATTGAAAGAAAATAATTTTCACTTGAAAATATAATACTAACAAGTAAGTACACATTTACAATATCGCTGCATTATTGTTCCACGATTAGTCATTAATTGAGACAATATAATTTATATTTAAAATCCCCCACGCAAATAATTCGATTTATAAATACTGATTAAATACAAATATAAAACTTATTTAATGTTTTTAATGACTGTACGTTATATTATTATGTTTTATATTATATGCCGTAAACACAATAACAATGAAAACAATGTTACATATATTATGTGTTCACAGAGAATTGTTCCCAAGTGCAAATCGGCAATCTGTAATACCATTGAACCTTGAAATTCAATAGGAAATGGAATGATGTCTAGCAACTACACGCTGTGATATTATGTTTAATTAAATACATTTTTTTTTGTGCTATACGTATTATTATTATTGTGAGTTTCAAAGCGAAATGTAATAAGTATTGAATGACATAACAATAAATCTAAAGCGTTTTTCTCTGTTGAGTGTTCAACAATGTGCTAATGTGGAAATGTATAGATTTAATGTATATATTATGTAGTAATATTTTTAACATAATATGTGATTATATATTATAATTTTTAATTTGTATGACTATTTTATATTATAAGAGTACCTAGTCAATATAAATATTTTTTTTTTCTTAAGGACAGAAGTTGTTTTTAAAATATGTTAATGATACCTATTACTGTAATATAATATTATATATAATTATTTATTATAATTTTTATTTATTTTCTTACAACTTTATTATTTTATTTTTTTCAATTTTTTTTGGGCAAATTGTCTTTTATCTTTTTTTTTTGTCATGTTATAAACCAATGGACATTTTCAATCATTATAATTGTTATAATATAATATTATACAGAATGGTTTTGTTCCTTTATTGTCTATACGCTACGCCGTGTTAAACGTCATTATGATCAAACACAAGCGAGCCAGGAATCCAAGACCGGTTGTTGAGATTTTATATAATCATCTTTATACATTCACCTTGACTCTGGATAGTTGTATATTAACTATTATACATTTGAACTCAATTATAAATAATCAAAAAATAGTAAAAATAGATCATTTCAAAAAATTAGACGTTGAATAGGTTCTTAAAGACATAAGAAACTTTCAATTTTTATAAGTTTTTATTAAAAAAATTACTGTCGATAAAAAAATTGTTCACCCGGCCAAACAATTTGAAAATTTAATACAAATTCTTTCATAAGTTTTTAATACGAGTAGTGTAGGTAATTTAAACAAAAATTTATATTAGGTAGCTTTTCCTATACAATATGATATAATTTAAAGACTATGTTGGTTCTTTTTGTGCTATTTATGGACTTTACAATTTAAAATATTTTTTTTTATAACTTTTTTGAGTTTTTTCTATAAATATCAATAAAACAATAAATTTTAAACCTTTTGGTAATAACAATATAATTTGCAAATTAAAAAATTAAATTTATAACTTTTTTAGATTCTGAATAAAACGATGTATTGTTGGTGGAAAACACGTAAAAATTATCACATAAAATATATGACAAAACCACTGGTTAATCCAAAACCCTAAATTACATGAAATTAATATCCCGGCGGACAATAATTGCCACATTAAATGCCGTCAAAATAGGACTCACTTTTCGACTCAAATTGATTTAAAAAGTGACTGCTTTAAACAGCTGAAAAAATTAACTACTAGCGCTTGACGTCAACACTCAACCATATGTGTTGACATTTAAAACTAATTTTACCCCTAAATATCAATAATCGTTTAATTGTAATACTGCCGCTTAGGGAGTTACAGGTTACTGCAGTACCATGGTAAATTTTTTTAGTAATTTTATGCACGACTTATCAGGTGCCGATGGGCAACCAGTATAATATCTTTAATCGTGGTCTACACTGTATTATCTACATTCTACAACGTGCGCAACAGGTGTACGTAGGGTTTTAAAATGTCATAAAATTTATTTTCTTGAAATATTTCATTTCAATGAAAAATAAAAATAAAATGTTGGTTATATCTAAAAGTTTATAGTCTTCAACTTCTAAGTGAACATTTTTAAAAGTTGGTTTATTGTATGAAACAAAGAACATATGTAACACGACTAGCTGATCCTGTGCACTTCATTGCTCGTTAAATTTGAATCCAATGATATAATATCATTGTATAAGAAAAACGATTCTGAGCGAAAACGGTCAGTCAGCCTATGATATTACTAAGTATATTTGATGATATTAAGGTGTATAAAGTAATTTATATATAACCAATTTACGTGAAATCTTGTTTTAAATTTTCAATCCTTAGCTGTAAAAGTTGAACATTTTATACATTTTAACTAAATGTTTTAACTTTTTAACTACAAAAATAATTATTAAATTTTAAAATTGTTAAATTTTGTCAAAATTCAAACTTTAAATGCTTATAAAAAAAATTGTGACTATAGATTTTTAATTTTTTTCCATCTACCTTTGAAACAATATACTAGGAGCCTTCTATTAAACTGTCAAGATTTTTTACGAACAAATAAAATTGTATTAATATTTATAGAAAAAAAAACCGTTTTCAAAACCGATTTCAGAAACCGAAACCGAAACCGTAATCAAAAACGAAACCGAAAAAAATTGGATACCGGTAGTATAATTTAAAACCGAAACCGAAATAAATTGGATACCGGTATTAAATTCAAAATCGAAACTGTAAAAAATTGGAAACCGTTATTTTTTTTTTTAACTGACGTGTTTTTAAATACGTAAATTCTATAATACGCATAATTAATAATCATAATAAAATTGAGATCATAATTAATTTTGTTGATAAACATTTCATTATTCGCAAAACTATTAGTTGCTTTATAAATAGCGAATGATATAAATTAAAGTTACTACCAAATACTATATAATATATGTCATATTATGACAATTTACAATGCGGAACAAAGAATGATAAATGTATAGACAACATAGCCCCCCTGAAAATACTTTAGAAACCGGTATACAAAACAGGGGCGCCATTTCAGTTTTTTTTTAAGGTGTACAAACAATTAAAGAGGCCAATAAGGACACCTCCCCCGAGAGAACAATTGCTAGTAAGAGAGGATCTATCACATCTAAAAATGTTATAATTATATAAGCCAAGTTCATTATCAAAAATACCATTAGTTAGCCATGTTTCAGATAAAATAATAAAAATGTGGTCCAGCGCAGCAGCATTACATCTCAGATTTATTAATTTGGATCGGAGACCACGACAATTTTGATAAAATCCATGAACTGGCTGACCACTAACTGACTTGGTTAACGATGAGCTGCGTGATGATGGAATCCAATGTTTTTTGATTTGGCAACACGTACTTGATGTGCACCATTGACGTAAGAAATCTCAAGAATTGTTTCACCATTTAACTTACAATTTTCAAACATGTTCATTTTTGCGCATCCCCACCACAATCCTGTCAATGTTGCCTACCATCGGTTAGGTTATACTGTTGTCGAACGACGTTGTTGTAATATACAGAGTGGTTACTGGTGTAATAATGTTTATTATTATTACATGTTTATGGTATTTTTAACAATAAAAAAGTAATAATCAAAATAAACTAAACTCATTTCATAAAAATAACTCCTATACTGATATATTATATTATAATAGTTAGTCACAGTTGATATTTGTGGTGCGCATTACTTGAGCCGCTGTATACAGAGAGCGGATGCTACATGATGGGGGAAATTTGGCCTCGCTAATTCATTTCGATGCGCGTGGCGGTCGCACTCTCTCGTGGAACGGAGTATACTGACAAAATAATTTACCTGATCCGAAATGCAGATCCAAAGAACCAACGGTACCTATAAATAATATAATGCATATTCAGTATAAAATATATAAATATGTTATTCAATGTGCTGCTAGGAACTAAATTTTTTAATTATATTTATAACTAGGGCACGGAACTTGATGCATTTGCAACTTTTTTTCAATGCTTATACATACGAGGCTCATTTTAACAAAAATTTGATTAATGGAATATATAATTAAATGGTACAATTTTTATTTTGCATTTTTTGAATTTTTAGGGAATTTATTGCTCTACGGTTATTTTATAGTATTTTGGTGCATTTAATTTATTTTTGTACTTTTTTAGATTCTGAGCGGAGCGATGAAGCTAGTGGTTTTACAATGGTGTTTATTTTTTTTTTATATTCTGTATACAAAATTTCTACCAGAAGGAATCCTTCGATTTCCACATATTATAGTATCTTATCTTTTAGCAAATTGGACCAAGATGGTACTTTAGAAGGTCATTTTTCGATTTTCTCAATAGTTATTTAATGCCACGGGAAAAAGTAATGAAAAATTACTAAAAAACGCTAAAAATGGAATTTTAATTTCTGACGCTTTGTTTATCACCATAGAAATAAATAAAAAATTATAATATTTTAATATTAATTCAACTTATATGATAAAATAAATAATAACAAAATATAAAATATCTAGACTGACAAACCGTCTCCGCTCAGAATCGTTTTTCTTATACAATGATATTATATCATTGAATTCAAGTCTAATTCAAGACCCACTTGTAACCTACTGTACAGCAGAGCGACATCCACTTACCTGCTTTTTTTACATTTATTTGCATTTGTCTTGTTGAAATTTACAATTTATTGTAACACATTCAGTTTTCATTAGCTTGTCGATTATCAATGTTTATTATCGTTATCGTCTGTTGTCGCAATCTACGATTATTTAATAAACTATAGGCTGATACTATTTTAGGCCCGGTCAATTAAATAAAATTTCCTAAAAGTCGATCGAATTATTTCAAACTTCAAAAAAATATTTTTAAAGATTTTTTCGTAAATAAACATTTTCAAAGAGCTAGAACCTATAATAAATATAACGTATGACCCATGAATTGTAAAAAAAGGAATTTTTGTAAAAGTTAAATTTTTAAAAATGTCAAATCATTATAAAGTAATTTTTGGTATTTCTGTGGTAATTTTTTAAGACATTTTTCGATAATAATAATTTTTATAAGTAATTTTAAAATTTTTTTGTGTGCATTTCTTAAAGATTTTTAGGTCATCAAGTTCCGGGCCCTATTTATAATTATTGCAGTTCAGAATTCTATAAATTATCTATAAGTCTTACTCAAATTATAGGAAGTAGATATTTCATCTACATAATATCTTTGCGTATTATGCTCTTATTAGTCTAAATTATAACTAACAAACTTATCACCACTAATTTGAATATAATAGGGGCGTCCATACGACATTCTGTCCTACGACATTAATTTATCAAATCATAGATTATTTTAAGATAGTTATATAAATTTGATGATATGATTGTGAATAAATTAATTTTGTTTATATATTATAACCTATTACGTGGAAGCTTGTTTTAAATTTTCAATCCTTAGCTATAAAAGTGAAAAATTTTATACATTTTTAACTACGAAATAATTATTAAACTTTAAATTTGATAAATTTTGTTTAAAATTTGAAATTTATATGCTTAAAAAAAAAAAATTGTACGAAAATTTCTACGAGTTTAAATAATAAATAATACTTAATTAATAGACAATAGATTATTATATTATATTTCGCATTTAATTAAATTGATTAGGTACATTCATACATTTTATGTTTATACAAGGACCAAATGTTAATATGTAAATAACTATTAGGAAAATCGTTTTGAGCACAAGTGTTATCTCGTGATTTACAACGAATTTGTAATTTATTACAGTTGTAATAATGTTTATATAATGTTTATTTTATAGGTATTGTGTAAACAATTAATGTAATTTATTTACATAACAGTCCATTTAAGTAATTATATTATATTTTGAGTTGGATTTTTTAAACACAAAATTACATAGGAAATGATTTTTTTTCGTAACTAGTGTTTAAATTTACAATTAACTGCATACATAGTAAAATTAAATAAAGTGAACTTAATAGACCCCAACCCATGAAAAGATTCGTTACAATTATAAAAGTGTAAAATATGTGTTATTTTGTATTGGGTAGATGAGTATTTTCAACACAATTCAGATTGATAACGATTGAATTTACAAATAATTCTAATAGTAAGTAACTAAACTGTATGTATGTAGGGGCGTAGGGCTATATTGAACTTTCATTTAATGTTATAACTTATCAATTGGTTTATGTTAATCGTTTTGTGCAGTACCTAAATGCAGTGGGGTGTTTAAAATTTACTCTCTCAGTGAATCCAACGGGCCCCGAGTTTCACTTAGAGCTAGTAGATAAATAAAGAATTTACAACGAGTATCTAGTTCATGAGTTATACGTATTTACCATAATTACATAACAAGAGTTGATGCTCCGTTCATTTTTTTATGATTTTATTTCACAATTATTAATACAATATAAATACTATGCATATTAAAAGGAATAATCTAATATATGAAAATCTCGTGCAGGATTTGACGGACGTTATTTACGGGGGCTAGAATATTTAGTAAACTAGTAATTTAGAATTTCATGGCTAAGAACTTTTCCCACCAACAGTACCTACATAATATGTGGTGTAATAATGATAACTGAAAAATTAACAACATAGTTAGTATAATAATTACATATGTCCGAGAGAAGCCAACAACCGGACCGAATGTGTTATTAAATAGTATATGATGTGGCAAGGACGGGAATGGTGGTATTTCAGTCGCCGGCCGCATTTTGCCCAAGACTGAAATTTACTTCCCGCACGAGCCACACATAATATTTTTTGTCACGCCTCTGCATTCATCACTCACGGCGAAGGTAATGCAGGGATCTAAGCAACAACTAAGACCATAATTATACGACAACAATATTTCATGAAAGAAACGATTTAGTTTTATTTATTTTAAGTGCCACGCATGTAACCAAAAGTTAGTATAAGAGAACCGTGGTATAGATTTCAATGTCTGGTTGTGCAGGGGATATGTGATTTCCACTTTACCGCCCGGCACTTTTAGGGATTCCCACTTTACCGTCCACTGTACGGACACTTTCAAATACTTCAACCGCTATCAAAAACCAAACTTTCGGTGTAAGTGGGACAAAAATAATTTTGAAATGATTTATTCAAACATGCGTAAGCTTTATATTAATTAATAAATTAAATTTAATATGTAATCAAGTTAATTAGTAAACATCTTTACAGTATGGGAATAAGACGTAGGCAACATAATACTTAGTAACATAGTAACTTTTAACTCCTATACAATTTACGTTGTTACAAGTGAAGCTCAGCTGTGGACGGCCGCCATTTTGTCTGTTGGAAAAACATTTCATATATTATACAAAATGTATTAGGAATAATATTTTTTTTATGTCTTTATAAATGACAAAATATATATATTTAACAACATGTTTAGAAATAATAAAAAATAAATCATAATATCATCTTCTTTGTCATATGAAATTCAATACAATATTGCAATAACTATAAATACTATATTGTCAAATATTTATTATCTATAACCTATTATTTTACCGCTATGGCAAATTGGTAACAATCATATCATTACAAAAGTACTAACATAATTTTTATGTTCAGTACAGTCAATAGAGTTCTCAAAATAATAGGTACCTGGTTCAATGCCAATTAATTGTAAAATTTTTTAAAATTTAAAAAATATATAAAAATATATACTTGTAAGATAATCATATTATAATTAAGTATCTATTTATGTATATGTGTACCTATTTAAAATTTGTTTAGAATGAAGTTTGTAGGCTTTAAAATGATTTTTATAATCGCATTGTCCTTAATGAGATCGGTTGTTAATTCGGAAGAAACTAGCGATTTCAAACTACCTACTAATTTCAAACCTGTCAGCTATGAACTGAACGTGACCACGCACTTGGAGGATAAATTCATGTTTGAAGGAGTAGTTTGTATTCGTGTGAGTACGAAATATACTACATCGAGTATATTATATTATTCACAATA